>NC_090324.1:16631826-16771819 GCF_040869045.1 Eurosta solidaginis
TCCCCAGGGAAACGCGTGTCACTTTTGCTCAACTCTCCTTCAACAGGTTAAACTATTACCTATCCAGAATCAACCCCGACATACAAAATGTATGCCCCGCTTGCAATGTGTTCCCACATGACAGCAACCATCTCTTTAATTGTAATGTGGAACCAACGCCTCTTACACCCCTTTCCTTATGGTCTACCCCTGTTGAAACGGCAAGTTCCTTGGACTCCCGTTAGAGGATATTGATGACAATTTGTGATCCGTCGCGGCTGTTAGGTGGGGCGAAGCATTGCTACAACAACAACAACAGCAAAAAATAAGCAACAGTGCCAAAGAAAAGTTCATACTAAAAACTTCCGCAGACACCAAAAGTTTTCTAACAAAATATAGAGACGAAATTGTAATAACCAATGCCGACAAAGGAAATAAGACGGTTTTAATGTACAAGGACGAATATGAACAAAAAATTAAAGAGGTGCTAAATGACAGGAACACGTACAAAACTATTAGGAACGATCCCACACAAAAATTACTGAGGAAGAACAACCCCATTATAAATGACCTCTACAAACAGAACAGACTCGATACAAAACAAAAATACCAACTGACTTCCTCGGCTGCTAACGCACCAAGACTGTACGGACTTCCGAAAATACACAATACAATAGACCGATTTGCTCCTCTACGAATGTGCCATGCTATAAGCTATCAAAGTTCATTGGAAGTATCTTAAAAAATATTGTATCCGAGATCTCAACGTAAAAAACTCCATGGAACTCAAAGAAAATATTAAACATCTCACAATAGAAGAAGATGAAGTTTTGATCTCATTCGACGTAATATCCCTATTTACAAATATACCAATACATTTCGCAATACGTATTATAATGCAAAAATGGGATAAGTTGGAGAAATACACGAAAATAGATAAGAAACAATTCCAGGCGATACTTGATTTCTGCTTGCGTGATAATAATTATTTCACATACAATAAAACTTTATATCAGCAAATTTACGGAATGCCAATGGGCAACTCACTATCTCCAACCATTGCAGATATCGTACTTGATAAAATTTTGGACGACAGCATCGCTGAATTAAAAAGTAAAGACATATATGTCAAATACATAGCCAAATATGTAGATGACATATTCGCTATTGTAAAAACCAAAGACTTTTGGTTTTTCTTTATTAATCCATCGGCCGAAGCAGCTCCTACCCAGCAAACATTTTAAAAAGAGTTTGGCCCAACTAAAAAAATCAAAAATGCGAATTAATTAAAAACAAAAAAGGGAATGGAAAAAAAATATAAAGAAATATGATAACAACTCCGTACCCACTTAAAATTTCACTAGGTGGTTAAGTACCAAAAAAAAAAATTAGTATGATAAACAAATTTTTAAAAATAGGAAAAATCAATATTCAGTATAAAAAAAAAAAAAAAAATATATATATATTCAGTATATTCTCTTAAAAAATAAATAAATAAATGTAAGGCGCGATAACCTCCGAAGAGATCTAAGGCCGAGCTTCTCTTCCAATTTGCGTCGTGCTCCTCTTGATTTTTCCCTACAAATTGGCCGGACGGGACCTACATGTTTTATGCCGACTCCGAACGGCATATGCAAGGCAGATGAGTTTTCACTGAGAGCTTTTCATGGCAGAAATACAATCGGAGCGCTTGCCAGACACTGCCGAGGGGCGACCCCGCTTAGAAAAATTTTCTTCTAATTGAAAAATCTTATTTCTAAAATTTTGATGTTGCTTTGCCCGGGAGTTGAACCCAGGGCATACGGTGTGATAGGCGGAGCACGCTACCATCACACCACGGTGGCCGCCAGTCTACTATTAATGGCTATATTCATTATTTAAGGTGACAATAAGAATATTAAAATTAAGTACTAGAGAAAGTCAAAATTCAAACTTTAGTCTGTGATTCGAATTTAGTAGCTAATCTTCTTCGTATATAGGAGCCCAATAAAATTTTTTTAACAAAATGTAAGGAAGAGTAAGGTACTGAGAAAGACAGTAAAAGTATTCAAAATTTAAACTGAAATTGATTTAATTTCAAACTTATTCAGCGGGTTCGTTAACGCAGACTTTGTGTCTTTCGGAAATTTCCCCTTTGACTTGGTCACACTTTCTTTCCTGTCAACAGTTTTTCTACCAAAAAAACCTCTTTTTTTGTGTGTTAGCGGTTAGTTGGTTTTTTGGTGTTGACCTCGCTACCCTCGTAACCCTAATCTGTCCGATAGAAGGAAAAATATATTTCAAAAAAGTTACTAGGAAAATAAGAAGAATAAGAATAGTGAAAAAGTTAGTTTAGATCAAAATAGTAAGCTGTGATGGGAAATTGAAATTAAAGTTTGGGTTATGTTTTGAAAATTTGAAAAAAAAAAATGAAAGAAAGATTAGTAGAAAGAAATGTGGGAAAAATTAAAATATGATCGGGCTATTCCGTTGGGCGCCATTGTAAGGAAACTGTTTGGTCCGGGTCGAGAAGGGTGGTTGGGCATGGTGGTAGCCCGGCTGAGGCACGTCGGCGTTGAGGCGCGGTTCTTCCCACCTTACTCGACCACAGTCACAAAAACAAAAATAGGGATTCATGCCTAGATTTAGAGAGATATAGGGACTTGGGGAGTTTAGTAGAAAGAAAGCAGAGAGGAAAGCACGAGAAGACTGTCCATGTCAGGTGGAGTCATCCCACCCCTCTTGTTCATGAGGCATGAACAACCTTGAACTCCACTTTGACTCCGATAACCGAGTAGAGTTCCCTTGCCCTGACGATCGTCCGTCTGTTAATGTCGGGCCTAACCCATCGTCTGTCCGTCTAGTCGCAATACGTCACTCATTCCTAGTATGCCGCAAGAGCAACACCCACACTAACACCAAAGGAACTTAAACGGCCTGCATTTTACCTACGTCACTTCAACTAAAAACTCCAAAAGATACCATTAACTTTTCTCACAACGTTTTATTTCACAATTTCAGTATTAACTTACGTGCTAGGGACCTCAATTCTGTAAAGCGATATGACTTATATTAGCTTACTAAAATCTACCCTTAAACCAAATAAAAGGAATATTGAAATTCAAATAACAAAATCCAAAAAAAAAAAAAATCGAAATGAAGAAAAAGGATAGCGAAACTAAAATGCGCTTAACCTAAACTTATTTTATGAACACTCTTTACCAAAACAAATAAGAAATCAAGTCAATAAGCAATTCAAATCGATAAAAAAAAATTATAATTATAAAGAAATAGAAATATGTAGAATACCTTTAAATACAACCCTTATGCTCTTACTGCATTCCTTTCGTACTAATTCATGTAACTACTTTACATACATACAAAGATGTACATGCTATTATACTTTGTAATCATTTTCTTTATTCTCACTTCATTAAACACTATTGAATTATACGGTCGTCTTTTCTTTACACGGAACTGCGCGTAAGTCTCATAAAGGTTATGGGCCCAGGCGCGCGAGTGGAGTTGAAATAAATATCTCTAAAAACTGTAAACTTACAATTTTTCTCTAATATCAATTATCTTTAAAAACGTTATAAAGTACGCGTTACAACTTTGAAAATAAATTTTACAAAGAAATTACTACAAACTTTATAGTGTAAAGATGAGTGCGTTTTACAGCCAAGTTGAAAAGCTAGACGGTGAAAATTATACCACATGGGCTGTGCAAATGAAAAGTCTTTTAATTACACAAGACTACTGGCATGTTATAGTACAGCCTTGTGATTCTGGTGCTGCTGCTGATGTAAAAACTAAATGGCAAATTGCTGACCAGAAGGCATTAGCGTTAATCACCTTAAGTGTAAAGGCTTCGGAGCTCCTACATTTGAAAAAGTGCAACACCGCAAAAGCAGCATGGGATTTGCTCAAAAATTTGTATAATGACGACGGACCAGCACGCAAGGTGAATTTCTTTAAAAGATTGGTCAAGTTCAAGTTCAACATGACAGACAAATTTTCTATGCAGCTAAATGAATACTCGGCAATAGTGGGCAACTTAAACGAAATCGGGGTAACTGTACCGGAAGATTTGTTAAGTATATTATTGCTATGCAATCTACCACAAGAATTGGAAAGTTTTGTTGCAGCAATACAGAGTAGAAACGAGCTGCCGAAACTGCAAAATTTGAAGGTAAAGATATTAGAAGAAGAGCAACGTCAAGGTGAAAAACATGAAGGCAATGAGAAGGTATTTTGTGTAAACAAGCAATTGAAAGACGAAGAACGGTCGACAAAAGGTAATTGGAGCAAGAACAACGATGCTGATTATTCCAGAGCAGTGACCGCAAGAAAGGCAACAACAACAATTACAAGCGCAACGGGAGTAACGTTAAATGTTTCAGGTGCGGTAAGAGAGGACATGTAAAAGCTAGATTAGACAGCCAGAAATCAGCGAACATCGAAAACAACAATAATTCGTGGATATTGGACAGTGGAGCATCCTCTCACATGTGCAAAGACAAGAATCTCTTTCACTCAATTAAAAGCTGCTCACAAAATATCATAATAGCATCAGGTGATATCGTGCAAGCAACAGGTATTGGTGTGATTCTATTACGCTCAGAATACACGTCAATCGAACTACGCGACGTTTTGTTGTTTTTTGTCGGTAAGCAAAATAATAAGCAACGAAAACTCTGTATATTTTTGCAAAAACAATGCAATATTAAAAGATAACCAAGGCAGTACTATTTTAAAAGCAGATTTAAGCAACAGGCTTTTTGTTGTAGAACTTTTAGCAAATAAAAGTTATGAAAGCGTAAATTCCGTAGCATTTGCTAATAATGATTTGTTAAAATGGCATCAGCGGTTAGGCCATTTAAATAAAGCAGACATAAATTTGTTGCAGAATAAATGTATGGTTACAGGGCAATATAAGAAGTATAATGGAAGCAGAAGATGTTTGCATAAAAAAAGGAAATTCCGTAAAGGAAGCAAATAAAAGAAATGATAAAAAAAGCTCTCCTTTTTAAAACAACAAAGTTACAAAAAAACAGGTTAATCGAAAATTACGAGTTTGCCAACCAGGGTGACCCAGAACATCATCCGTCGGGTACCGCTAATTTATTTATATATATATAATACCACGAACAGTATTCCTGCCATGATCCCAAGGGCTTTTGATTTCGCCCTACATAACTTTTTCATTTTCTTCTACTTAATATGGTAGGATTCACACCCATTTTACAAAGTTTTATTCTAAAGTTATGTATACTTTGCGTCAAACAACCGATCCAATTATCATGTTTCATACCTTTTTTCGTATTTGGTATAGAATTATGGATTTTTTTTTTAATTTTTCGAAATTTTCGATATCGAAAATGTGGGAGGGGTCGACGGATTTCGCCCATTTTTAATACCCAGATTAAGTGAGTTCAGATAAGTACGTGAACGAAGTTTACTAAAGATATATCGATTTTTGTTCAAGTTATCGTGTTAACGGCCGAGCGGAAGGACAGACGGTCGACTGTGTATAAAAACTTGGCGTGGCTTCAACCGATTTCACCCATTTTCACAGAAAACGGTTACCATCATGGAAGCAATGCTCTTACCAAATTTCACATGGATTGGTAAATTTTTGTTTGACTTATGGCATTAAACGTATTCTAGACAAATTAAATGAAAAAGGGCGGAGTCACGCCCATTTTGAAATTTTCTTTTATTTTTGTATTTTGTTGCACTATATCATTACTGGAGTTAAATTTTGACATAAATTACTTCTATACTGTAAAGATATTAAATTTTTTGTTAAAATTTTACTTAAAATTTTTTTTTTAAAGTGGGCGTGTTCGTCATCCGATTTTGCTAAATTTTATTTGGCACACATATAGTGATAGGGATAACGTTTCTGCCAAATTTCATCACGATATCTTCAACGACTGCCAAACTACAGCTTGCAAAACTTTTAAATTACCTTCTTTTAAAAGTGGGTGGTGCTACGCCCATTGTCCAAAATTTAAAAAATTTTATTTTCTGCGTCATAAGTCAACCTACCTACCAAGTTTCATCGCTTTATCCGTCTTTGGTAATGAATTATCACATTTTTTCGGTTTTTAGAAATTTTCGATATCGAAAAAGTGGGCGTGGTTATAGTCCGATTTCGTCCATTTTAAATAGCGATCTGAGATGGGTAACGAGGAACGTACATTTCATAAAGAAAGCTCAAAATTTACTCAAGTTATAGTGTTCACGGACAGACAGACGGACGGACGGACGGACATGGCTAAATGGATTTCTTTTATCGCCCAGATCATGTTGATATATAGAAGTCTATATCTATCTCGATTAGTTTATGCCGTTACGGTGTACCGTTATGCGAACAAACTTATTATACTCTGTGAGCTCTGTTCAGCTGAGTACAAAATGAAAACTGAGAAATTAAAATAAAAAAAGGAAGAAATGAAAAACAAATGAAAACCAAATTGTGTAAACTTAAAATTTTGCAACAAAAACATTATAGAAGTCTGTGTAACAATTATTGAGTAAGTGTTAAAAATAAAGATCTAAATATGTATATAAGAAAGAATGTAGGGAATTAGAAATAACAACTCCGATAAAAAATCATGTGTGGTGGGAATTACAAAAAAAAATAATATGGTGCTTAATCTAAAAAGAACGGTTATCAGAATTTAAAAATCATATGGGCGTTTTCCGGTCCCTGTGTTGCTTGATTGTGGTGTGATGCAAACTTTGTTGCGGCGAAATCGTGGTAGTGGGGAGCACGCTCTCTACCTTGCGATCTTCTCTCGACTTCGATCGCTCAGTCTTGCTGACCTTTGGACCAATCCACACCAGTGATCGGATAACAATAAGTCACTGCGACTCCTTGTTTGATGTGACATGATGTGATATTAGATAAAATGATGTGATGTGCGGTATTGCGATGTATGATAGTATGATGCGATGAATGAGGATGTGATGTGTTGATTGTGCTGTCGAGCCTTCTTTTCAATGATTTACCTTATTTTCAATTTTTTACCTGTGTTTATATTTTTAGATGTTGCGCGGTTATTGTTGGTATGATTGTTGCAAGTCGTTGTGTTGATTTTTGTATTGCTCTGGTGTGACTGCTATGAGTCGCTGGTGTAGTTGATATGGATGTGGTTTGCGTGAACGTGTGTGTAGGGTTAAAAGGGTTTTTCTAACCAATGTATAAATGCGAAATGATCCGAAATGACGAAGTGAACACACGGTGGTCAGCTGTTAGACTAACTTTTATTTTACAAATTCACTTTCCTAAATACATAATTTTCAATAGTGAGCCCACACAAATTCTCTTATACAAAAAACAATACAGTTGTTTCTGCATTCATAATTGCACTTTCCAGCATATAATAAGTATGTATGTGTCTATGTATTTATGATTTTAATCAATGCAAATGAGCTGACAAAGAGATTGGGAAATTAACAATAGTTGAGTGACTGACGTTAGGCTACACCAATAACATGTACTAGCATAATTGCCAGCAAATATCGGTAATTCAGGCGAATGACCGCGATAGCCGTGGCCTTCAATTATAACTTAAAGAAAATAGAGTTTTAAATTGTGTGAGCTAACTGGCAATGCAGTGGTTCTTAATCGGTGACCCAACATCCCGGCCCCATTGAAAGACATTTCAAACTGGTAAAAGCGCCAACTTGTGAATGGGGCACCGAATAATTCCTTTTGATGTACTAACGTCAACCACACGAACTTTCGAGTCCTTTCCTGATATGCAATTCACTATTCTTCCCATAAGCCATTTTTTGTGGAGGTAGGTTGTCCTCATGTATGACGACTAAGGTGTTGTTGTTGATGTTTGGCCGATCTTTAAACCACTTTGAGCGTACTTGTAATTCGTTGATGTATTCGCGTGACCATTGCTTCCAAACGTTTTGTTTAATTGCAGTTATTTGTGCCCACTGTTGCGAGTGGCTTACTTTGAATGATTCGTTTCGCTCTGGAAGTGCCTTTAATGTATCGCCAATAATGAAATGCCCAGGGGTCAATGCTTCGAAATCATTAGGATCCGATGATAATGGTGCTATTGGCCGAGAATTCATCACCGCTTCTATTTCCACTAAAACTGTTGTGAGTTCCTCGTAGGTTAGACGAGAGTTTGAAATGCTGCGCCGTAGATGGCCCTTTGCGGATTTCACGGCCGCTTCCCAAATCACGCCAAAATGAAGTGATCTGGGTGGAAAAAAATTAAAATTGATAAACTCATTAGCACAATAATTAATAATTAAATCTTGAGTTTCCTTTTTAAATAAGAATGATTTTAATTCCAACAGTTTATTACAAGCGTCAACAAAATTTGTAGCATTGTCATAGAATATATCAGATGGCAGATCTTCTTCCGATCATTCGTTTCAAGGATGCCAAAAATGCATCAGTAGAAAGGTTCGAAACGACTTCTATATTCACTGCCTAGGTAGCAAGGCAAACGAAAATTACGATATATGCTTTGTATGGTATCTTGCCTCTAATACGTATATACATCAACTGGTCCACAAAGTCAATGCCGCATCGGGTGAAAGGGCGTGACGGAGTTAATCGCTCAACTGGGAGATGTCCCATGACTTGCTGCATCTGTATCGGCTTGTACCGTACACAATGTATGCATGACCACGTCGCGCGCGTTGATAATCCAAAATTTTAGCCTTATTAGCGCTACGAGCGCCTTTGGTCCTGCATGGTAGTGCTTTTGATGCAGGTGTCGCTCGTATTTGATAGTAAAATCGCATCTGCTGGGTAATAGTAATGGGTGCTTTCTATTGGCTGGAATGTCCGAAAGATCTAACCGTCCAGCAACTTTCAATAGTTGAAATCCTTCGATCGATTCAAGAAAGGGATTCAAGTAACGAAACTGTCCGGTTGTTGGTGGATTTTCTGTAAAAGGTTATTATCGTTAACGAAATGTTTTTGTTGGAGATTCCAAACTATGCAAATCAAGCCACGGTGTAATTCCTGCGGAGAGAGAGATTTTGAATCATTATATTCACCATGGGATCGTAGTTTATGCACGAATCTTAACATCTAACTGATTAATCTAATGCTACCAGTATATGAGCTCTTTTGATCCACGACTTGAAGGATATAATTGCTGTTTACAGTTATGCCGAATGCCGATTTTCGTTTTCCGATTTCTATAATTTTCATATCGAAGCGTTTGTCTTTGTTTTTTGGCCAAGCTTCCATGGGTGTGTAGAAAAATGCAGGTCCAGTATACTAAATCGAGCTGCCAAGTTCTTCCACCGTGCATCCTCAGGAAACTATGTCTACAGGATTGCTATGAGTTGGAACATGCTTCCATTGGGCTTCTGATGCTAGATCTTGTTTTTCCGAAACCCGGTTTCCAACGAATGTCGAGAGCGTTACTGAGTGCATTTTTAGCCAATGCAAGACCACTTGAGAATCTGTCCATAAAAAAACGTTAAAAGATTTAGCAGGGAAAATTGATTTAATTTTAGGAAAAAGACGAGATAAGAGGAGAGCGCCGCAAAGTTCTAGCTTTGGTAACAACTGTTTCTTAATTGGGGCTACTCTGGACTTTGCGGTGAGTAACTGAACAGAAACCTCTCCGAAATTGGTAACTGTGCGGGTGTATATTGCACATCCATATGCTCTCGGTACCTCGGTACTTTGAGCGATGGTAAGTTGGATATGTTTGTGAGAAAATTTTTCTAAGCCGAATGAATATTCTGAGGCACGGATTCATCCCACTCCAGCTTAAGCATCCAAATTTCCTGAAAAAAAATTTTAGATAAAATCACAATAGGAGCCAACAAACCAAGCCGATCGAACAAAGATAATGCAATTGAAAGGATGGTTCGCTTCGTTATTCGACTTGGTGGTCCTTTCTTCGGTTCAAATGAAAACAACAATATATCCTGTGCTTGGTCCCATCGCATACCTAAGGCGCTGGTAACAGATTCGTCCAAGATAAGATTTTTGGCAATGTTATCTTGTCTAATTTGATGATGGTTTGAATGCCATTTTGTTAATTCGAATCCACCCAACGCTAACAAGTCTATCAACTCTTCCTTTAATTGTAGAAGTTCAGTTCAGCGCCGAAGCCATTCCATAAGTTACCGTGTTGAGTTGATAGGTACGAATTTCTTCCGCCGGTGAACTCCTCCACAAAATGTATTGAAAACGTCTATCACTGTGATCAACAAGTACTTGTCTGTACATCGTTACTATATCGGCAGTAAGTACGAATCTGTATAGAAGAAAACGAAGAAGAAGAAGAATTAACTCACTTTGAAGAGTGGGGCCAACCAAGTGAATGTCGTTAAGAGATTTCTTGGATGTGGTTCGACAAGAAGCGTCAAAAACGACACGAAGTTTTGTTGTGGGTGGGCTTCAAAAACAATGATGTGGGATGTAATAGTGTGGTTCGTTCAAATTTGGATTCTCCACGATGCTCGTGTGTCCCAGTCGCTCGTATTCGGCCATAAAATCTACATATTGCTCCTTTAAATTCGATGATTTTTCTAAGCGATGTTCTTGAGAATTGAAGCGCCTTAGTGCTGTTGTGTACGAGTCGCCTAAGCAGGAGGGATCATCCTTGAAGAAAATTTTTACGACTATTCTGCCAGTTTGATTCATTGAAACAGTAGTCCTGTATAATTGCTCGCAAGTTGTTTGTTCGCGGGTCCAAGGCTTGGAATTAACTGCAACTTCTTCAGTCCTCCATAATTTTTCAATTTTAACATCCACAGATTCGTTGGCTGAAAATAGACATGAACGTTGATGTTAATTATTGTTTGATCGGTAACGACCCGATAAAACCCATCCTAATAAAGTTTTTTGCAAAATTGGTAAATTGTTTCAGAGCTTGATTTTGCCGACTGACAAGAGGCTAAAGAAAGTTTCCGTACCCAACAACAAATCAATTTTTCTTGGTAAGTAAAATTCGCCGTCTGCGAGAGCAATATTACTTGGAATATTCCAAGAAGAAATATCTATGTTGTTGTTGTAGCAATGCTCGCCCCACCTAATAGCCGCGACCGATCACAAATTGTCATCAATATCCTCTAACGGGAGTCCAAGGACACTTGCCGTTTCAACAGGGGTGGACCGTAAGAAAAGGGGTGTTAGAGGCGTTGGTTCCACATTACAATTAAAGAGATGGTTGGTGTCATGTGGGGACACATTGCAAGCAGGGCATACATTTTGTATGTCGGGGTTGATTCTGGATAGGTAAGAGTTTAACCTGTTACAGTATCCAGAACGAAGTTGAGCAAGAGTGACACACGTTTCCCTGGGGAGTATGCGTTCCTCTTCTGCGAGTTCTGGATATTTTTTTTCAAGTACTGGATTCACCGGGCAATTCCCGACATAAAGGTCCGACGCCTGTCTATGGAGTTCACCAAGGACCTGCTTGTGTTTTTCCGCTTCATACGGCTGGGTTCTCAGGTGGCGTATTTCCTCAAAATGCTTACGGAGATGACTCCTTAGGCCCCTAGGCGGTGCTGGTTCGTCAATCAGATGTCTGTTGGGATGCCCAGGTTTCTGGGTATTCAACAGAAACTGTTTGGTCAGCATCTCATTTCTCTCCCTGATGGCGAGTATTCTCGCCTCATTATGCAGATGGTGTCCTGGGGACATAAGAAGACAGCCCGTGGCGATTCTGAGAGCAGTATTTTGGCAGGCTTGTAGTTTCTTCCAGTGGATGGTTTTTAGGCTTGGCGACCATATGGGTGACGCGTAGCACGTAATCGGCTGGCTAATTGCTTTGTATGTGGTCAAGAGTGTTTCTTTATCTTTTCCCCAGGTACTGCCAGCAAGGGATTTGAGGATTTTATTACGGCTCTGAATTCTTGGAACAATTGCGGTTGCGTGCGCACCAAAATGTAGATCCTGATCAAACGTCACACCCAAGATTTTGGGGTGTAGGACAGTCGGTAGCGTAGTGCCATCGACGTGGATGTTCAATATGGTCGACATTTGGGGCGTCCATGTTGTAAATAAGGTCGCGGAAGATTTAGTCGGTGACAATGCCAGGTTTCGCGAGGCGAAAAAACTGGAGAGATCATGTAATATCCTCTTCTTCTATATTCCACTTGAATTATTGGTTACCAAATTCCATGTCTAGTTTACTTCTTTACTTAATCTTTGCCGTGTATTAATAATGCTGATCTTTTGTCCTCTGGTGATTTTTCTTCACCGTGATTTTTGCCAAAAAATCCGAACGAAAGGGCTCCATTTGTAAGTATTCTAATCTCATTTGTGTTCTCTTTGTTATATGAGCTGGCAGGATCGAGGGGGAATCCTGCTTGGTTCATATCCAGGATTTTCTTCAGCAAGGTCTTCAGCAGTTTTACTATTTCTTGACCAAGCTGTCCATGTAATATCTGGTTATATGTTAAACCGGTGCTAATTCTAATAAGTTTACGGAGATGGCAGGATTTTACTCCAAGTAGATAGTTTAGCAGTTTTGCCAAGTTTAATCTAGTTTGGCAGGATCGCCATGTAATAACTTCTATTTAGAATAAAATACAAATGATTTTGGTTGTGCGCGAATGTTCAGCGCTGACATCAGAATAATTGCTTTATTGATAAAATTCATTCCTATTTATACAAAAGTTCTTAACCTATACATATATACATACTAACATTAATATTTACATGCTAAAGGTGCATGACTCAATAGTTGGTTTGTCAGCAAATTATTATATTGACCTACATATTGTCAATGTGAATCCCGCTTGAGCAGTTTGGTATGACGCATCAATATATTGGGCGACTTGGCAAATTCGAATGAACTCATGGTGGTTATCTGGATCAATTTGATATGAACGTTTGTTTGTAAGTATATTTGTAACATTAAGCGTGTTTGAAGTGAGGTGAATTCCACGCAATACTACAGTAGCATCCGTATCCTGGTTGCTTCTTTTAATCGAAAACGAGTTGATAATAGAACCATATATGTATATACTAGCCTTTACCACGAAATGACCCCAACGCTATCGCGGACGGATCCCGAAAACCATCCAGAAATGCCCCCGAAGGGTCTCCAAAATGTCCCGGAATAGTCCCAAAAAACCCGAAATGGCAACGGTACGATTCTAGACTTATCCAGAGAACCACACAGAAATGATCCATGAAGGGTGCGGAAATGATCCCGAAAAAGTGCCGAATTGACCCTGACGGGCTCCCGGGCGGATCTCAAAAACCATCCAGAAAATATCCACGAAGGTCCCTAAATTATCGCGACATACTCCAGAAAAAGTTCCGAAATCACTCCGAGGGGATCCACGACGTATCGCGAAAATCACGCAGAAATGATTCCGGAAGGGTTCCAAAATGATCCCGAAATAGTCCAGAAATGACCCCGAAGGGATCCCGCACGGATCCAGAAATGATCCCGGAAGGGTTCCAAAACTTATCCCGAAAAAGTAACAAAAAATCCCCTAATTACTCCTACGGCATCCCGGACGGATCCAGAAATGATCTCGGAAGGGTCCCCAAATGATCCCAAAATGTTCCCGAAATGACCCCGACGGGATCCCGGACGGATACCGAAAACCATCAAGAAATAATGACGGAAGAGTCCCCAAATGATCCCAAAATTATACAGAAAAACTTACGAAATGACCCCTAAAGGGTCCGTATTAGCCCCGAAAAGTCCCGAAATTACCCTGACGGGATCCCGGATAGATCCCGAAAGCCATCCAGAAATTATCCCGAAATAGTCCCGAAATGGCCCTGACGGTATCTCGAACGGATCCCTAAATAACCCTGACGGGATCTCGGACAGATCCCGAAAGCCATCCAGAAATGATCTCGGGAGGGTCCTAAATTGATCCCGAAATAATCTCGGAAAAGTCCAGAAATTACCCTGACGGGATCCCGGACGTATCCTGAAAACCATCGTTAAATGATCCCAAGAAAGTCCCGAAATGACCCTGCGGGATCCAGTACGGATCCCGAAAACCATCCAGAAATGATGCCCAAAGGCTCCCCAAATGATCCCGTATTAGTCTCGAAAAAGTCCCGAAATGACCCCGACGGGATTCCTGGCGGATCCCGAAAACCATCCAGAAATTATGCCGGAAGGGACCCCTAATGATCCCGAAAAATCACGAAATGACCCCGACGGGATCCCGAACGGATCCACGAAACCATCTAGAAATCGTCCTGAAATGGCCCCGACGGGATCCCGGACGAATCGCGAAAAACATCAAGACCCATCGAGTATATAATATTGGTGAAGTATAGGTAAATTTATTATGTGTATAAATTATTAAAAAGTAATTCTTCGAAGGGGTCGTGGGATCCCATCTCCTTTCCATGTTCGAAAAAAATTTCGCTAGTAGACTATTGTCTGTGTCCCAAGTTTCATCAAAATCCATGTAGCCGTTCTGGCGGGATTCAGTAACAAAGGCGATAAAATATAATAATTAAATTATAGCTGTGGATCCTTCTAGACCAATGTGTGCCAAATTTCATCCAAATCCACCCAGCGGTTCTTGCGTGATTGAGGCACAAAGACAAACGTCTGGACATCCAAACATCTAAACATCCAAACTTTCCCAATTATAATATATTGTCGCGAATATTAGCAAAACTAAGGAGTGCTGTCGTCTCTAAGCCGATGCTAAGCAGTGACGTGAACGCACATCAATAATTCAATCATTATGTATCTACATAAACGAAACAATAACTGCGTCTACATATATGTACCATGTACGTATACGAGCAGCGGAGAGTCAATGCACTAACACATGCATATATCTGGGATACTCCTATAAGTATGCAATGAGAAAAACTATAAAATTGTGCAATTGTAGTTACAGCTGAGAAGTTTGAGAGCTACTGGACTAGTAGATTCTGGAAGCGCCTAGAAAATGTATAAAATTGTGCAATTTTAGTTATAGCTGAGAAACTTGAGAGCTCATGGACAATGCTAGTAGATTCTAGAAAATGCGAACGAGGAAA
This sequence comes from Eurosta solidaginis, assembly GCF_040869045.1. Lineage (NCBI taxonomy): Eukaryota > Metazoa > Arthropoda > Insecta > Diptera > Tephritidae > Eurosta > Eurosta solidaginis. The sequence continues at coordinate 16,646,774 of NC_090324.1, forward strand.
CCAAAGAGTATAAAAGGCGACAGATGTATAGGCGCTGTAATTCAGTTTGATTTAAGTTGTCAAGCAGTTACGACTAAGACGAGATAGATATAGACTTCCATATATCAAAATAATCAGGATCGAAAAAAAATTTGATTGAGCCATGTCCGTCCGTCCGTCCGTCCGTCCGTTAACACGATAACTTGAGAAATTTTGAGGTATCTTGATGAAATTTGGTATGTAGATTCCTGAGCACTCATCTCAGATCGCTATTTAAAATGAACGATATCGGACTATAACCACGCCCACTTTTTCGATATCGAAAATTTGGAAAAACCGAAAAAGTGCGATAATTCATTACAAAAGACAGATAAAGCGACGAAACTTGGTAGATGAGTTGCACTTATGACGCAGAATAGAAAATTAGAAAAATTTTGGACAATGGGCGTGGCACCGCCCACTTTTAAAAGAAGGTAATTTAGAAGTTTTGCAAGCTGTAATTTGGCAGTCGTTGAAGATATCATGATGAACTTTGGCAGGAACGTTACTGCTATTACTATATGTATGCTTAATAAAAATTAGCAAAATCGAAGAAGGACCACGCCTACCTTTAAAAAAAAATTTTTTTTAAAGTAAAATTTTAACAAAAAAGTAAATTATGTCAACATTCAACTCCAGTAATGATATGGTGCAACAAAATACAAAAATAAAAGAAAATTTCAAAATGGGCGTGGCTCCGCCGTTTTTCGTTTAATTTGTCTAGGATACTTTTAACGCCATAATTCGAACAAAAATTAACCAATCCTTTTTAGATTTGGTAGGGGCATAGATTTTATGACGTTAACTGTTTTCTGTGAAAACGGGCGAAATCGGTTGATGCCACGCCCAGTTTTTATACTCAGTCGTCCGTCTGTCCTTCCGCATGGCCGTTAACACGATAACTTGAGCAAAAATCGGCATATCTTTAATGAACTTAGTTCACGTGCTTACTTGAACTCACTTTATCTTGGTATGAAAAATGAACGAAATCCGACTATGACCACGCCCACTTTTTCGATATCGAAAATTACGAAAAATTAAAAAAATGCCATAATTCTATACCAAATACGAAAAAAGGGATGAAACATGGTAAGGTAATTGGATTGTTTTATTGACGCGAAATATAACTTTAGAAAAAACTGTATAAAATGGTTGTGACACCTACCATATTAAGTAGAAGAAAATGAAAAAAGTTCTGCAGAGCGAAATAAAAAACCCTTAAAATCTTGGCAGGTACTACATATATTAATAAATTAGCGGTATCCAACAGATGATGTTCTGGGTCACCCTGGTCCACATTTTGGTCGATATCTGGAAAATGCCTTCACATATACAACTACCACCACTCCCTTTTAAAACTCTCATTAATACCTTTAATTTGATACCCATATCGTACGAACTTATTCTAGAGTCACCCCTGGTCCACCTTTATGGCGATATCTCGAAAAGTCGTCCACCTATAGAAATAAGTCCCACGCCCTTTTAAAATACTCATTAACACCTTTCATTTGATACCCATATCGTACAAACATATTCTAAAGTCACCCCTGGTCCACCTTTATGGCGATATCTCGAAAAGGCGAACACCTATAGAACGAAGGCCCACTCCCTTTTAAAAATACTCATTAACACCTTCCATTTGATACCCATATCGTACAAACAAAGTCTAGAGTCACCCCTGGTCCACCTTTATTGCGATACCTCGAAAAGGCGTACACCTATAGAACTAAGGCCCACTCTTTTTTAAAATACTCATTAACACCTTTCTTTTGATACCCATATTGTACAAACAAATTCTAAGGTCACCCCTGGTCCACCTTTATGGCGATATCTCGAAACGGCGTCCACCTATGGAACTAAGGATTACTCCCTTTTAAAATACTCATTAACACCTTTCATTTGATACCCATATCGTACAAACGCATTCTAGAGTCACCCCTGGTCCACCTTTATGGCGATATCTCGAAAAGGCGACCACCTATACAACAACCACCACTCCCTTTTAAAACCCTCATTAATACCTTTAATTTGATACCCATATCGTACAAACACATTCTAGAGTCACCCCTGGTCCACCTTTATGGCGATATTTCGAAACGGCATCCACCTATAGAACTAAGGCCCACTCCCTTTTAAAATACTCATTAACACCATTCGTTTTATGCCCATATTGAACAAACAAATGCTAGGGTCACCCCTGGTCCACCTTTATGGCGATATCTCGAAACGGTGTCCACCTATGGAACTAAGGATTTCTCCCTTTTAAAATACTCATTAACACCTTTCATTTGATACCCATATCGTACAAACGCTTTCTAGAGTCACCCCTGGTCCACCTTTATGGCGATATCTCGAAAAGGCGACCACCTATACAACAACCACCACTCCCTTTTAAAACCCTCATTAATACCTATAATTTGATATCCATATCGTACAAACACATTCTAGAGTCACCCCTGGTCCACCTTTGTGGCGATATCTCGAAACGGCGTCCACCTATGGAACTAAGGATTACTCCCTTTTAAAATACTCATTAACACCTTTCATTTGATACCCATATCGTACAAACGCATTCTAGAGTCAACCCTGATCCACCTTTATGGCTATATCCCTAAATGGCGTCCACCTATAGAACTATGGCCCACTCCCTCATAAAATACTCTTTAATGCCTTTCATTTGATACACATGTCATACATACATATTCCAGGGTTTCCCTCGGTTCATTTTCCTACATGGTTGTTTTCCCTTATGTTGTCACCATAGCTCTCAACTGAGTATGTAATGTTCGGTTACACCCGAACTTAAGCTTCCTTACTTGTTGTTTCTAGTTTTTAAATTTACTTTGTACTAGTAATAAGAATAATAACCAATATGGCACTGTAAAATACTCTGTGTTATATGTGTATTTAAACAAATTAAATTAAATTAAATAAATTAAATTAAATTAAGAAACAGCCCCAATAACTGAAACGAAATCAGTCATCAGGTACTGTCAGTAGAGGGGTATACCATGGATCCTCTTCTGTGACGCAAATTCTCATCACACAATGTGGGGAAGCACGAACATCAACAGCAGGGGTGAGTTTATTAGTAGTAACATTATAAGCATTATCAACCGGGGCAATGAACCCACCTTTGTAAATGCTATTAGATGGAAAGTTTTAGATCTTACTCTGTGCAGCCATAATATGGCCAGCATTGCCACTAACTGGCCTGTTTCAGGAGAGGAGTATTCGTATTGTATTCGACTTTGTTCACTTTCCTGCCCGATTTTAGAAGTCTCAGGAAAACCAACTGGGAACTTTTCCGTTTTACCTTAGAGGAAGGTGGAAAGCTTGAAGCGACCCATAACCACTGTGCATGAACTTGAGAAGGAAGCTGAACATCTCTACTCAGACATTAAAACAGCTTTCAATGAGAGTTGCCCCCAAGGAAAGATACGTATACAATGCGATGTGGAACCAAACGGTTGGGTAGCTAAGATGCCAGGTAAGGAAGCTGTATAATAGAGCGAGAGCTACGGGGGACTGGGACTCGTAGAGAGTCGCTTTAACATCATATAATAAAGAACTTAGAAAAACTATAAGGACCACCTGGAGAGAACACTGTGAGAATATAAATGATCTTCCAGCAGCCATTCGACTACCAAAAGTACTTTCTAGATATCACCGAAATGTACTTAAAAAAAAAAAAAAACAGATGGGATGATGCTCAGGTATACCTTGAGCATGAGTTGAGTCAGACTTTCGTTGCGCGCGGACGTGTTTTTTAATCGCTCTCGTAGTTTTCGTCTTAATGGTTGTTTCAAGTTCTTACAATGGACAATTTTTGTGGAAAGTGTAACAGGCGGTTTTCGAGATCTCTCGATAGTGATATGGTTTCTGCAAAAAAACATTCCTTAGAGCCTGTAGTAAAGGCATCTCTGATTATGACGTCAGATTAATTAAAAACAATCGTCACTTGCTGTATTTTTGTGAAGAGTGCGTGGACATGCCGGATAAGCTCAGTAAAGATTTGGACGCGATTCTTGTGGGCCAAAAGCAAGGGTTTGAAATAGTGTCGAGCGCTTTTGGCAACAAACTCAACAATCTGTCTAAACAGCTCGACGAACAAAAAAACCAATTAATGGCATCTTTGCAGTCATCCAACAAAAAATTTCTTACTGCTGAATCTTGTTGTTGCGCCAGAAATAGCGTATATGGTGCCAGAAATAGCGCATTATTTATCTCTCCTATTTCTATGCCATCCAACAACAATACTAATAATAACCCTTTGTCAAACAATCTTATGGAAAATCCCGCTATCCCTTAAGGCACGGAATCCTCTCAATTTCCTTTTGAATGTATGCCGACTAACCCGCATACCGTTGGCACTCAAACAAATTCATCGTCTCTCTCTGCCAACATTGGCATTGGTTCAACTTTATTTTCTTCGTCTCCCACTTCTACTGTTAATGCGCTTTCCATATCTATATCTACAACAACATTAACACCTGCAACAAATAAACAAATGCATTCGTCAAATATGCTATCTAACAATACTACAACAAAAAAGTGTCTCTCAACCGTCTCTATATCTAAATCATCTACACATACAACGTCACCTGCTATAACCTCACATAAATCTAACACAACGTCTACTTGTACACCACAAACTAAAAATAATAATAAAAACCCAAAGGCGTCTACTTGGCAGGTTGGCTGGTGAGGTTGGTATTTTCTTTGGCTAGGTCTGTTGATTCTGTCATCGTGGCTGGTGATTTTAATTTGCTTTGTGTGTCTTGGAATCTTATTGATGGTTTGTTAGTTCCCACATCATCTCGCGATATATTCTACGAATTTCTAAATGCCTTTACAGAGACTGGCCTCTATCAACTGATTAGGATTCATAATGAATTTGGTAAATGCTTAGACTTAATTTTTTCAGATGACTCGTCGAAATGTTCAGGAGTCGATGAGATCCAATAGTTCTGCCCGAAGATGTATACCATCCGGCTTTGGCTTTATACTTGGATTATCTCCATGCACCGGAGCGTAGAACTATTAGGAATGTGTCTTCTGGCCGTTTTCTTTTCAGGAAGGCTAATCTGTCTGTGCTTATTGAGGAGGTTTCCAAAATTTCTTGGACCGCCTACGATGGAGATGTCGAAAGGAGTTGTACATACTTTAACAATGCTTTGTATGCGATATTTCACAAATGTGTACCTATATCGAACACCTCTTCAGCAATTCCAGCTTCTGCTTGGAGCTCTAAAGAACTAAAATATCTTAAAAATCGAAAAACGCGTTCTTTTAAGAGATTCAAATTATCCGGATAAAGAACTGACTATGCGGCATACTATATTCTGCGCCAAAGGTACAATAGGCTTCAGAGAAGATGTTATGCGGATTACTTAAAAAAGATTAAGCATACAATTTCCTCTAATCCAAAGTCGTTTTATTCGTTCGTCAACTCGAAAAGAAAAATCAAGATGTTTCCAACTGTAATGAAGTTTAACGATCTAAGTTCTAATGATGACAATGAAATTGCCAATATGTTTGCCACCTTATTTAAATTTAATTACTCCACTGCCTATGACTCCCCGCCATTGAACTATCCATTCAAACTGCCCTCGCTTAATTCAGCATTTCTTCCGTATATTCATACGGAGGACGTACTAATACATCTGGAAGGCCTAAAAATTTCCTATTCTAGCGGACCTGATGAAATTCCATTTCTTGTGCTAAAACGTGTGCTGAATTCCTGTATAAACCTCTTACATGTCTTTTTAACGCATCCTTAAAGCAAGGGATATTTCCCAGAAAGTGGAGTCTTTTATAATACCACTTTACAAAAATGGCAAAGCTTAGTGCTATTCCTAAACTCTTTGAATCGACCGTCACAAAGCAACTAGATCATAGGGTATCCTCAATCATTGAATTGTCTCAACATGTTTTTGCTCGGGTAAATCTACGGTGACTAACTTGCTTGAGGTCACAACTCATGGGCTGAACGAATTTAAGGTTAATAGCGAAATTTATGTAATTTATACTGATTTTAGTAAAGCTTTTGATAAAGTTTCCCATTAACTTTTTCTGTTCAAACTCGATAGTTTTGGCTTCCCGCCTTTGTTTCTATCTTGGATATATTCATAGTTGATGGATAGAAAACAAACAGTTAATAATTGTAGGTCACTAGCTATAAATGCTTCTTCTGGTGTTCCTCAAGGCAGCCACCTTGGCCCAGTGCTGTTTCTGCTGTTCATTAACGACCTTCCCAATGTTTTGAAGTACTGCAAGCCGCTAATGTACGCTGACGATGTCAAACTTCATATGCCTATCCGCTCACCTGTGGATAGATCAACTCTACAATCGGATCTGTATAGCCTAGTCGAATGGTGTAGTGTAAATATAATGTCACTAAACCTGCCGAAGTGCAAGTTCATGTGCTTTACAAGGAAATCATACCAATCCTACGAGTATATAATTGACGATTACACAATTAACCAAGTCATTAGTTTTGTAGACCTTGGGGTTACGATGGACCCTAAAATCGACTTTAAATTTCACATAGAAGGTTGCGTGAACAGATGCAAAGGGAATTTGGCGTTCGTGAAACGATGGTCTAAAAATTCGATGATCCATATATTACCATTCTTATATCTTTGGTGCGGCCAAGATTAGAATACGCCTCGATAATCTGGAACCCTTGTTACCAGACGCACTGCGACAAATTAGAGTCGGTTCAAAAGCAATTCCTGATTTTTGCGCTAAGGGACTTACCATGGAACCCCTAAAGGATTCTTCCTCCCTACTCCTGCCGTTTAAAACTTATTCAGCTCCCTACGTTACGGAGTCGTAGGGAGATGATAAGTGTGTTATTTGTAGTAAAACTTATTAGAGGGATGGTAAATAGCCCTTTTCTGCTCTGTAAAATTTAATTTAATGTTCCCTTTAGACCATCTAGACATTTTCAACCGCTTCATATAAACACATGCAGATCGAATTTTGAAATGCACGAACCTCTTCGTTGTCTGTGTACTGACTTCAATAATCACTGCAAAAACATTGATACGTGTGACTCACTCTACGTAATAAAGAAATATCTGCTGACTACCTTAAATACGCAATAATTTGAGTGGGTGGCTTGAAATCACGTCCTTTCCATCCTCCACTCTTATCAGCAGCTCCCGCAACTTTCGGCGGGTGGCTTGGAATCACGTCCTTTCCAACCTCCCACACATCGCAGCCCTACTTGTTGTGTGTCAAATATATGTCAGCTGCTCAAAATCACGTCTTATCACCAGCTCCAGTAACTTTGGGCGGATGGCTTGGAATCACCTCCTTTCCAACCTCCCACACATCGCAGCCCTACTTGTTGTGTGTCAAATATACATCAGCTGCTCGAAATCAAGTCCATTACGACAGCACTAATAATCAATTCCCGTCGCTCGGCATCACAGTCCATCCCGACAACTGATTTAATAATGTATATACATATTTTATAATATAATTTTGTTCAATTTGTATGCTTCTGTAATTTATCTGTAATCTGTAACTATATTTAGTCTGATTAATTGTTAAATTGGAGCTACACCAAGCAGCCGGAAGAGACAAGTACACTCTTACTTAAAGTCCACTTTCCAGACTGCATAGTAAGCTATCAATCACCACCTTAATGGTAGATTGGCCGACCATCAGCGCTAAAGAAAAAATTCCAACAACAAAGCTCCCCTCTGTCAAACGAATGCAATGGGACTTGTCTACTTTCAGTCCATTCAAGTCACCAGGACCGGATGGGATCTATCCTTGTCTGTTACAGCAAGGGATAAATCAGATAGCCCCCTCCTTATCCTCATTATACAAGGCATCACTACTGCTCGGCCATATTCCAAACAGGTGGGAAGAGGTTAAGGTTGTATTTATACCAACACCAGGGAAGCCCGAGCAACTGCCGTCGTCGCACTGTGGGGTATTTGATCAATCTAGCTGGCCAAACTAAAACAGCAGTTATTTCTGTTAAAAAGGTGGTTGTCTCACTTCATTGTTATGAAAGGAAATTTTTGACAGTAAATTCATGGTGTTCCGCGCAGAATTACTTGGATCGAGCCCCCACTTTGGGAGGGACCAGGGGTAATTTTTTGTCATTACATGAGATATGTATGTCATTATGGGTATCAAACGAAAGCTATTTTACTCCGTATTTCTATTGACGTTTTTAAGTAGGGTTGCCACCTAACCTTCTTTTTTATATTTCTTTGTATATCCACTACCATCTCGGAAACGGCTTGACGGATTTGAATCAAATTTGGTACATCGATTTAGTATTACTTTTTAAGAGTTTTTACCTAGGTGTTGCCACTGAGGATGTCTTCACAAAGTTGCCACCTTTTGCCAATAGGGGTATCAGTCTCTTACAAAATCGATCACCACTCAAAAAATCGCGGGTATGCGCAATCGTTTTTGTTATTAAACTTTGAAACAAACATAAGGTATGCCATGAAAAAAAGATATTTCTTTTTGTTTGCAAGGGTTTTAAAAAATTTAATATTGAAAAGTAGTAGAATTACAAGTAGAATAACTCAGTTAAGACATGCGGTATAAAAAATCTAACATATGAATTAAAAACATATTTCCTGTCCTAATACAAAACTTAACTAGATTTGATTAAGGCTACACAAGTGAACAAGTATTTAGGTTAGAACTGTATATTGCTCTTTAGTCGAATAATAAGTACATCGAACTGCACACAATTTTAATACAACTTTAGATGTGCGCGGTTAGCTCCGTTGACGTTGCAGATGGGTTTGGGGTATGTATACTATTCAGTGGACATCTAGGAACGCCAGGGAGGGTATTTAAAAAAAATTGGAATATTTTGAAAAATCGACTTTTGGTCAGCTAAATTGATCAAATACCCCACCGTGCGTCGTATCGACCAATAAGCCTGAGCTCGTTTCTCCTAAAGGGTATGGAGAAAATCTTAGATCAGCATCTGATATGCGGTCAATCTAAATAAACTCCATCTGTGTAGGAATCAGTTCGCCTACCAGTCAGAGAAGTCCACGGAGACGGCTATATATACATACACGGTAAAAATTGAAAAGACTTTAGAAGCAAAAAACATAGCACTCTGTGCTTTTATTTACACATCAGGGGTTTCGATAACACAACAAAACAAGCTATAATTGACAAGAACATAAGCCCTACTATGATTATGCTGTCTATGTTAAAAAGTGGAAACATCCATTTGGAACTGGGAGGGACAACTGAATCAATTGCGGCCACAAGAGGATGCACACAAGGGGCGAAACATGGGGGATATCTCCAAAAATGGTATACTGGAATTTAATACTGTTGTAAAGCCAATAGTCAACAATGCTTCCCTAGTTTATTGGCAGAAGGCTACGCAAAGAACGGTAACAGCAAAACTAAGCAAACTGCATCGACTAGTTTACATTGGCATAACAGGCGCGATGAGAACGTCTCCTGCTAATGCTCTTGGTGTTTTAGTGGGAATAACTCCTTTCCCTATTCTGATAGAGAAAGAGGCAGCACTAGGAGAACTAAGACTTCAAAATATTTCGAGCTAGGAAACATGCTAGGGCATATGAAAGTAATAAGAAAATTCAAGGAAAAACCCATATTACTACAACGTGTCGCAAAGTAAAAAGTTAGTTGACTGAGTAAACGTATTTTTTATTGTACTGTGCGGTTGTGCTGTGAACTTTATTTGGTATGCATTCGTTTCGTGTTGGCGCCTGCATTAGGCTAATAAAAATAGTAGCGTAATAAAAATGAAAATAAAGAAAACCACAACAATGGCGCGAAGAAATCCAGCAAGAGGAACGGCATCCCCCTAAAACTCCTCTCACACTAGCATCGCTACTAGATATATTGCAGATATAATTGGAAGAAAAGATGGAAGAGTTAACTGAAGTTATGGAAAAATTAGAAAACCGCGTGATGGAGAAATTTGGTGAGTTGCCTTCTAAAATTTCCTATTTAAAGCTGGCGAACGCGGCAATCTAATGGAGAGTTATTGAAAACGCGTGGTCATATGAGCTCATTCTGCGTAATAAACTCATTTCAGCTCAAACACAGATAAAAATACTTGAAAGCAGCGCCGCTGCTTCTGATCTAATTATAACTGTCATCCCATACACAGCAGGTGAGTGCTTGCCTGAATTGTTTTCTAAAATATGCAGAGTGGCTGAGCACAAAGCACCACCATTGCGCGATGCATTTCGAGTGAGAGCTGTAAGAATTAAGAGCAGTCATAATAATAAACAAAAGCAGCCCGTCAATGCCAGTCCCATCATGGTTAAACTGTTCTCTGCAACTGACCGCAACCAACTCTTAAAATCTGTTGCTTTGTTTTGCAAAATCAAAAAAAAAAAAGATCGCTCGCGCTGTCATATATTGATTTGCCTGGGTATGGATAACGCTTTTTGCATGAAAGTTTAACGAGAAAATTGCGAGAAGTGAAGCATGTACCTCAGAGCTTAGGCGTAATAAGCAGTAGGCGTCGGCCTTCTCCATTCATGGAGAAGTTTGTTTGTCTTAAGCCAAGCGATGAGCTCAAAGCCGAGGTTAATGCTCTTATTGGAAATAGAGCGCTCACATAACACGCAAATAAGCTAGTACTGTAATAAATTTATATTGTAATGCATGGGTATTTTTTATAAGCTTTTATTTAGTTTCACTTGGCTGTTGTATGTAATGAAATCTTGCAAGTTAAATTTGATACACTTCCCGGTGTCCGATTGAGCCGAAATTTTGCAATATTACTTTGCGAGAATTCGATAAATTAATCGATAACAGAGTTATCGGTAAATACTTGTGTTCACAAGGGAATAAAAGCCTAAGTCCTTGGTTTAGAGGTATGGTGAATAACCTACAGCGGCTCCAGAACGAGGTAACTTCGCTTTGTTTGTGTATACAACGAACGTAGACGTTAGGTTGTTATTCCTCGATGTTGCGAGAAGGAGTTTTTGCTAGATCCCAACTTTTTGAACACGTCTCGCGACTCACCACACACCTTCCAATTTCAATGTTAACCTGTTAACAGTTTCAACTGGTGTTAATATTTTTTGATTATTTTCTCTTAAGATGATTTCTTTGTGGGAATATAGGTATTTACTAGGATTAATATATTAAAATTTTATTATTTGTAGCCAATGTTTGCATGTTTTATGTTTTAATATGATTTTATGTAACGTCTTGCGCATGTTAACATGCATTTGGGGAAACATGGTGAGTCGCAAGACGTTTCACATGCAAATGGATCGTAAGCAGTGGATGTCAAATAACTCCTTCTCTTTTGTAAATGCCTTATAACGTGTGTAAACGTATAAATTTATCTACAACTTTTCTAGTTTATAATGAGAGAGTGCAAGTTTGAATTGAGAAAATATAAATTGATAATGAGAAATATGAGTTTATATTGAGAAAATAAAAATTTATAATGAAAAATGTGATTTTATAATGAGAATATATAAATTGGTAATAAGAAATTTAACTTCATATTGAGAAAATATAAATTGATAATGAGAAACGGTACTTCATATTGAGCAAAAATAAGTTGATAATGAGAAAATGTAGGTTCATAATGAGAAATAAAAATATTTTGGTTTTATTTGTACCTGTTTTTACTTAAGTGGACTGGCATTGAAAGGCATTCATAGCTTAAAAATGTCTGTTGTAGATGGCGAAATCGACGGTAGTGGTTATAATTTAAAAAATCTTACTTAAGTAAGGGAGCAAATAAGGTAGTCCTTGAAAGAGCAGTGGATGCACCAAAAAATGTTTTAACGGGATGGGAATGTGCGGGAGCAATACCGCAGATACCTAGATAGATGCAAGTAGAGACTTGAATGTACAGTGAAGTTTGTCATTTAGATGCGTTCAACGCAATCTTATGCATTCCAGTAACACCGCCACCCAAAAACTCTGTACAATATAATTTCCGTATTTTACCTCAAGCTTTTAAAATGCTTCCGAGTGCTTTAAGCAACGCTATATTTTAATTGTCTCTATGCTGTATCCCCTAAATGTTGCAGAATTGGCTCGCCGACTCCAGATCAGATTAATTGCAACTTTTCATTCTTAAAATTTTATATTTTCTCATTATTATATTGTATTTTCTCATTATCAATTCATATTTCTCATTCTCAATTTATGTATTCTCAATATGAAGTAACATTTCTCACTACCAATTTATATTTTCTCAATAAGAAGATACGCTTCTCATTATCATATTTAAGTAAGGCATGTTAGCCTACGAAGAGATGTTTGGCGTAGCTTCTCCTCCCGTTTGTATCGTGCTCCTTTTAATGTTTTCTACAAATTGGCTGGACAGGAACTCTTTGTTTTATGTTGACTCCGAGAGGGATGTGCATGGCAGAGGAGTTTTCACTGAGAGCTTTTCATGGCAGAAATACACTCGGAGTGCTTGCCAAACACTGCTGAGGGGCTATCCCGTTTGGAAAAATTTTATTATAATTGAAGCGAGCGATTCCATCCTACAAATATAAGTGCGCATGCATCGTAAGCGCTGCAAAGAACAATTTTGGTCGATGTTAACCTATGCACTTGGCATGCGACGGATTGGTGAAGGTTACTTGTTGCCACTCAACTCTCACCATCCTTTAGTAAACTAACTACTCTACCAGCTCACTACCTAAGGCGCCTGGGTAAGCAAAACCTGTATTTGTGCACAGCACCAATCGCACTGGTCAATCATCATAACTACCTCAGATTCACCATGCTGCCGTTGCCTCACGCCGACAAACGATTATACATGGAAGCATAAATATCACTACTACAATCCTATACTTAACAACTATGCCTACATGTACGCTCAATTGTGATATTCAGCGCTTCTCTCTATCGCTCTCTAATGGTAATGTGGACGCTCAAGCGTGTAGGCACTTCATGCCAACCGAATTGCCATGTGTTCTCTTTCCATGCAAGTAGCGACTTTGTGCGCACCCCCAAGTACAATTATTGTTATATTATTCTAATCTATACATACGTACTTATCTTTTCACAACAATAGGATATGGAAATTTTTCGCTCACTCCGTCTCTGCTCCAAACTTGTTTCGCTATTTTTGCAGGCAATGCCGCCAGTTACCTGAGTGTTTTTCGCTGCTCCTCTACCGCACGGATTCGTTGCTTGCCTCTCCACTTTTGTAGGAGTAGGCTTCAATTACCCAACACGTGAACTTCCTTAAATTGAGAGTATTTGTGGTGTTCAAACTTCTGCAGCCTGCTTCCCGTGCTGTGCCAATGGTTCTGGAGCGCCGCGCTGTTGTACCACCACAATGTGCACACGTACTAGCCGGTCTTTTAACGGCCTCTAGGCGCTAATGTTGGTGCGCTCTCGTGGACGCTGCGTTTGAAGAAACTTGCTCGTTATTGCCGTGTTCTGGTTGCTTTTGGAGTGAACGCTTATTATTGAGCACTTATTCGATGTTCGCGCGGACATTGGCGCGTGCTCACATCCGCTTTTAATTTTGATGTTGTTCAATGAGATTGCTAGCTCTAATGCAAGATTGTATATTTTAAACATGTTTCTAGCAAGGAAAACCACAATCGTCGGACATTCTTACCTGGATGTTTTGCGATAAGTTTTTTCCCCCAGCTTTATGCTTAATCCCTTGTGATGAAAAGGCCGGATGCAGGAAAAACGCGAAATTGGTTGCGTTGGCCACTTACCCTAGTTTGACGTTAAGCAAGGTTGCCTGATTTGTCAGCCACGCATGGTTGAATTCGCTTTCATAATTTTCGTTAGCTCGCTTTGCTAAAGCCCAGGTCACATCTTCTGTAACAGGGCGAGTTGATCGAGGATGTGATGGGGAGTCGATGAGCTCGAAAGACGGGAAGATGTGTCTTGGTCCGCGTAAGTGTGTGTGAATGGCGCGTATCCACGTCCCTACTAGATCTTGATGTCTTTCGCATGGAAGATTCCAATGGGCGTGCCTCTTAGGTTCCCCAGCTGGTACAGACACTGACCGACCTTCGTCAACACCACGGATCTCGTGAATTTTGGCGCCAGCTTCGCATTGAATCCTCGCACCACGTCGCTCTGGCGAAAATTTCGCCGGTATACCATCTGCCCTTCCACATATACTCTCGGTTTCGCCCGTGTGTTGTAAGTTCGCCGACCCTTTTCATATGCCGAGTTCAAGTGGGCTACACCCTTTTCTCTCAGCAGTCTGAGTCTCACGTCCCTCGGCACTATTTCTGTATTTGAATCCGCGGCTTCGCCCAAGGCTAGCAATATGGGGTAGGTTTCCCCATGTTGGACCATTGTCTGACCGAAGGCAACCCTGTATGACTCCGCACCTATGGCTTCGTGGACGGCACTGCGCAACGCGAATGCAGCTTTTGACACCTGTTTGTCCCAGGATTTCTGGTCACCTTCATCGGGATACGGTCAGATTATTGCCAGCTGCGATCTATTGACTCTCTCGGAGGCATTGTCTTGGGGTGAATATACCGCCGTTTTCATGTGCCGGACGCCATAGCTTCGCAGGAAATCCGTAAACACTTCGGACACGAACTGACGCCCGTTATCGGAATGGACGACCTCGGGCACCCCGAATATGTGGAAAATATCCGTCTCCAGATATCGAACCACTTCTTTTGCAGTGGCCCTTCTCATGGGCTTCAAGAAAATGAACTTGGAGAAGTTATCCAGCACCACAAACACGTAACTGTTTCCTTCCCGCGATCTCGGATATGGTCCGCAGAAGTCCACGTACAATCGGTGGAAAGCTCACTCCGTCACCGTGTGTCCACCCATGAGTGGCCTGCTCGTGGCATTCGAGGCCTTGCAGCATTTACAGATATCGCAGCTCCCCACAAACCTTTTGACCGCGTTCACCATTCCGGCCAGTAGTATTTGGCTCGCAAGCGATGGATCGCCTTGGTTATGCCTCCATGGCCGGCAGAGGGTCCATTGTGTGTCCGCTCCAGCAGCGTTTGCCGAAGGCCCTCCGGCACCCATAATTTCCAAGTGAATTCGTCATCGTCCTCGTGTCTTCGGAAGCGGTCTCTCTTGTAGATAATACCCTGCATCACCTTGACGTGGGGTAGTCGTTCCGCATTTGCCTCCGTGGCTTGATGAGGTCTCGGTAGCTGTCCGATTGAAATTCCTTATCACTTAGCGATATATCCCTCGACAGTTTCCCGGTATGAATCTCGTCCCTGTGGATTCGGCTCAATACATCTGGCACTACATTTTTGGCCCTCTTCCGGTGTACAATATCGAAATCGAAGCCCTGCAGCTTGAGGCTCTAGCCGGCCGGAGAGGCCCTTCTGCCCCATAAGCCATTTTAGACTCATGTGGTCCGTGATGATTGTAAACGGCGTTCCATCGATGTTGGGTCGAAACTTCTTCACACTGGTGACTGCTGCTAAGCACTCCTGTTCTGTAATTGTATAATTCCTTTGGGCCGCGTTCAACCTCTGCGAAATGTTAGATATGGGTCTTTCGTTCCCTTGTTTATCCAAATTAAACAGTACCGCCCCCGGTGGTAGACGCGTCGGATTGTACAAAAACCTCTTTCCGAAGTCCGGATTGACGAGCACTTTTGGTGAGGCTAGCTCCGATTTGAGCTTTTCAGAGGCCGCTGTGGCCTCCGGAGTCATGGCAAACTATTTCTTCCTTTTCAGGCAGTCTGTGGGTGGCGCAGTCAGGGCAGCAAAGTTTGAAATGAATCTTCTATACCAACCGATGAGGCCTAGAAATCTTCGCAGTTGCTTTATGGTCCTCGGAGCCGGGAAGTCCAACACGGCTTTCACCTTCTCCGGATCCGTTTTCAGCTCTCGTTGACCTACCAGGAAGCCCAAATACTTTATTTCTCTTTGACAAAATTTTGATTTTAGCAAATTAATGGTGAGTCCCGCCTTCGAAAGACACTCCGCTACTTCGGCGAGATGTGACAAATGTGTATCGAAATCCGACGAGCATATCAACAAGTCATCAATATATACGAAGCTCAGCCTGGAGGGAATGACTTTATCCATTAGTCGGCAGAGTCGCTGAATGGCATTACAACGCCCGAACGGCATCACCTTAAAGTGATACAGTGGCCTGCCGGGGACTGTGAATGCAGTCTTCTCGCACGCCTCCTTCGCTAACGGGATCTGCCAAAAGGCGTCCTTCAGGTCGATTCCCGTTGTGAAGTACGTGTCCCGTAGCCGACTAAGGATGCCCCAGACATGCTTCGTCGGATATGCGTCCTTCTTCGTGCACTCGTTCAGTTTGCGCATGTCTACGCAGAGCCTGTTTTTTCGTGGTTTCTGCACGAGTACGATCGGGGAGCTCCACGCGCTGTTACTTTCCTCTATCACCGCGAGCTTCAGCATTCGGTCTATCTCCTCATACGCGAGTGTTTGCTGCGCCGGTGACATGGGATAGTATCGTTGTTTGACCGGCGTGTCTCGTCATACACCTCGATGGTGGGCTCCATCGGGTAGGTTCTCACTAGACCTCGCTCATCGGATGATGGGAACAACGATTTGACACGCTCCAGTTCTGTCCTTTGTCCAGGTGTCATCTCCACCATACCTGAGCTATCGAGGCTGATCTCCGACATCACTGTCGACCATAACCCGAATGCTTCCCAGAAATCCACTCCCAGATACAGTTGCTGTTTCAGGCTGGGCACCAGGTAAAGAACCATGCTCTGTGTCCTTCCCCGCCATTTCACGTCCATCATTATCTTGCCTATTACCGATTGCCCTTTTCCGTCCGCCGTCCTCAACTGCTCATCAATCGACACAACGTCCTTTGCGTTTAACTTGCTGATTGCCGGTCCCCCAAGGCAGCTGACCGATGCTCCACTATCCAGTAGTCCGCGCATCATTGTGCCTCCTATCTGAACTTCGGCGTATGGCCTTCGGTCCCCTTCGTCTCTTACGATTGTTGCTGTCACCGCTCTTCTCATTACTCTGTGTTCCTTGTCCTTGTGCCGCAGTTTTTTGATCTTCTTATACTGCTTTCCACCTGCGTCCGCGCACCACATATTCTCGCCTCGGGCCTTGCCTCCGAATATTCTTTTCCTCGCTTCTTGGTATCGCTTTTCCCTCTCTTGCAAGATTTCGAGTGGCGTTGTCCTTGTTTTTTGTTCCGAAATCGGTTTAGGTGAGTCTGCTCCGAGTATGGCCTTGACTACTAATGGGTCTCCGGGATCTTCTTCTCCTGGCCTGATTTCCCGGTGCCACCGCCAGGAAGATGGTTTTCCCGTCCACACTTTTCGCACATGACTAGTCTGGCACCCGCCTTGTCACATTTGTAACATCTTAAATCATGGAATTGAGAATCGCATCCTTGTTCGTTGTGTCTTGGTCTCGTAACATCAGAAGGTTTCCTGGGGCTGTCGTTCCTGCTGCCTACGAGCCGTCTTCTCTCGAAGGCTTCTACGGCAACAGTACCGTCGGTGTCCTCGTGGATTTCCCCTTGTCGCAGATCTAACTCACTAACATCCCTTCTCTTGGCAAATTTAGACTCGTATTCCTCGAAGTGCTTTTCCCCCCGCTTACACTCTGTTTTAAACTCTGCGAGCGTCGCAATTTGACAGCCGAATACAAGGTTCTTCACTTTTGGCTTCAGATTCCTGCGCCTGAGATTCACCAAGCTTCGTTCCGGTAATGGAATTTTCAGGGTTAGCGCCATTCCCCTCACGCATGCGTAAAAATCGTCGAAAGACTCGCGAAGATCCTGTTTCCTTTCATTCATCCTTTGCAGAACTTCTTCATCGCTGTCTACCTTTCGGAAGTGGCTCAGGAGGGCCTCCCTTAAATGAAGAAACCCCTCTTTCTCCTCACCGGCCTACTCTTCAATGTACAGCCAGAACCAACCCTGCGCGGCTCCGCTCAAAAGCAAAAGAAAATTCGAGTAAAGGTCCTGCGTCGAGATCTCATGCCGCGTCTGCAGGGTCTCCACCCTAAATAAAAACCGTTCGATGGGGATGGACTTGCCCGTCCCATCGTATTTCAACCCCCAGTCCCTGATGACTTTAAATTTATTTTTGTTCCGATCAGTGTATGTATTTTTATTTTTTGGTGATGGAGTGAAGAGCCTTCTTCCGATAGATCCTGGTTGGTTCGATACCGCTTGGTCTTCCTCCTTGCGAGTGTGCTCGAGCTCAGATACTGCCGAAGAACCGCCAGAATCCCGTGGAGGATCTCCCGCGTCCGCTCGTGTGTCTTCGCGAGCCTCCTCAACCGTGGAGATACGCGCCCCCAGGGACCTGACCTCCTTTCGCATCCCGCTCATGGCATCGCGTATCGCTTCCGCCGTTGTGCGGTTCACGTCCAGTTGATACTGGAAAAACATTGCCTCGAATTTCTGTAACAACTCGCCCCCACTTTGTCTAGCAAGGTCGCTTCCGGCGAAGGAGCACCAACTACCGGGTCTAACCTCTGTCCGGGCTGCGCGACTGACTCGTTTGGCTCGACTTGCCTTGAGGATGGTTGCTCTCCCTCCTGCTCGCTTTCATTTGCGTTCGTCCTGGATTTCCTCTTACCCTTTCTGGTCATTATTAAAGGTGATTATAAAAAAATTTATGTTGTTGTTTCGTGGTACACGCTGTCGCGTGGTAGATTAAAAGAAATTTTCAAAAGCTGTCTGAAACTCTCTGGCTTTTAGAAGCCACGACAAAAATGAAATGTGGTATAAATTAATCATGGATGTGTGATGAATTGGGTTTAGGGTGATCTGTCCAAGGTTTTCGTCATCTCTGTCCCGTGATGTCACCCCCCCCCCCCCCCCGTCTTGTATAAACAGTCTCCCTAACCTAGATGTCCACTACCAAAAGAACTTGACCCTCGTCCTAGTGGGCTGGACTCGCAATCCTTCCAGAGTGGGTTACCGGAAAGCTACCTCATACGAACGTGGACTTATATCGCGTGAGTAGTAGCCGCCTCGCCGATGAGACACCCACACGGTACGTGATCTGCCTCATGAAAACCTGACTCGTGTCTGATAATCAGTAGCCGACCCCGCTATCGAAATGATTACATCTAAAAACTATATTCAAAATTTATTTGATAATTTGGGAAAAATTTAAACACCGTGACATCAGGACGGACAAGGCGACAGCTGTTTCGATTATACCTTGTAAGTCTCTTCAAAGCCTTTTCTCCCGGGAGTGGGAGTCGAACCCGCACTCCTACGATAGTTGAAATGGTTACAAACGCATTCAGCTACGTCATGCCTTAGTTGTTGTAAAGTTTTTCCCAATTGCCTTCTTACGCATATATTATCTTTCACACATCACATAATTCGTATGTAGTTATGTGTTAAAGTTATGCATGTTTGTAAGGCGGTTTTCAGAGAAACTTGGTATTTTGTTGTTGTTTTTGTTCTATTTATAGAACTACAACGAATTAACCAAATGTTGTCTACTTATATGAGTTTGCCGGGGATTGCCCGTATCGCTTTAAATGTATGAAAACATTTATTTCAAGCAATTTTTAATTTTATAATTTATTTAATAATTTGGGAAAAATTTAAACAACGTGACATCAGGACGGACAAGGCGACAGCTGTTTCGATTATACCTTGTAAATCTCTTCAAGGCCTTTTCTCCCGGGAGTGGGAGTCGAACCCGCACTCCTGCGATAGTTGAAATGGTTATAAACGCATTCAGCTACGTCATGCCTTAGTTGTTGAAAAGTTTTTCCCAATTGCCTTCTTGCGCATATATTATCTTTCACACATCACATAATTCGTATGTAGTTATGTGTTAAAGTTATGCATGTTTGTAATGCGGTTTTCAGAGAAACTTTGTATTTTGTTGTTGTGTTTGTTCTATTTATAGAACTACAACGAATTAACCAAATGTTGTCTACTTATATGAGTTTGCCGGGGATTGCCCGTATCGCTTTAAATGTATGAAAACATTTATTTCAAGCAATTTTTAATTTTATAATTTATTTAATAATTTGGGAAAAATTTTAACAACGTGACATCAGGACGGTCAAGGCGACAGCTGTTTCGATTCGGTGTTTAAATTTTTCCCAAATTATTAAATAAATTATAAAATTAAAAGTTGCTTGAAATAAATGTTTTCATACATTTAAAGCGATACGGGCAATTCCCGGCAAACTCATATAAGTAGAAAACATTTGGTTAATTCGTTGTAGTTCTATAAATAGAACAAAAACAACAACAAAATACCAAGTTTCTCTGAAAACCGCCTTACAAACATGCATAATTTTAACACATAACTACATACGAATTATGTGATGTGTGAAAGATAATATATGTGTACGAAGGCAATTGGGAAATACTTTACAACAACTAAGGCATGACGTAGCTGAATGCGTTTATAACCATTTCAACTATCGTAGGAGTGCGGGTTCGACTCCCACTCACGGGAGAAAAAGCTTTGAAGAGATTTACAAGGTATAATCGAAACAGCTGTCGCCTTGTCCGTCCTGATGTCACGTTGTTTAAATTTTTCTCAAATTATTAAATAAATTATAAAATTAAAAACTGCTTGAAAGAAATGTTTTTATACATTTAAAGCGATACGGGCAATCCCCGGCAAACTCATATGTTCGCGCGGATATTGGCGCGTGCTCACATCCGCTTTTAATTTTGATGTTGCTCAATGAGATTGCTAGCTCTAATGCAAGATTGTATATTTTAAACATGTTTCTAGCAAGGAAAGCCACAATCGTCGGACATTCTTACCTGGATGTTTTCCGATAAGTTTTATTTCCCCCAGCTTTATGCTTAATCCCTTGTGATGAAAAGGCCGGATGCAGGAAAAACGCGAAATTGGCTGCGTTGGCCACTTACCCTAGTTTGACGTTAAGCAAGGTTGCCTGATTTGTCAACCACGCATTGTTGCATTCACTTTTATAATTTTCGTTAGCTCGCTTTGCTAAAGCCCAGGTCACATCTTCCGTAACACACTATTAGAACATAATCTCACATTTTTTGAAACAGATGCATTAGAAGAATTTGATATGCTTCTGGGTGAACACGGACTATACGGAATATAGGGCCAAGAAAAAATTGAATGTGTGCAAAAAATAAATTATACAGTTAATAATGAAAAGTATATTGCAGAAATCGAAGAAATTAGGCAAAAAACGAAATCACAAACGAAGTGCTAACTTATACTACCGCGATAAAAGCTAAAAAGCTTCCATTAGAATGAAATCCGAAGATCCTATGTGGACCAAGCAATATCCGTACCCTATGTTTGATAACGACTTCATTAAAACAGAAATCAAGAAACTTTTAAAAATGAAATAATTCAACCAAGCAAAAGTCTGAACAACTCTCCCATTTGGACAGTCGCTAAAAAAGGTACCGATGAACAAGGGAAACCTAAGCGCAGAATGGTCGTAGACTTTCAGAAGCTAAACGCCCAATATACCCTATATACCCCAATACCTAATGTGGCTATGACCATACAGAATCTAGGCAATGCAAAGGTATTTACAACTTTAGATTTATAGTCTGGTTTCCATCGGATCCTTATCAAGTAATCCGACAGTGAAAAAAGGACATTTAGTGTAAATGGAAAATACCCCATCCATCTTTCAAAGATGTGTGGCTGATATCCTTAGACCATATATCGGGAAGTTCGCATACGTTTATATAGATGATGTTCTCATTTATTCTTGCTCTTCCGATGAACATATCGAATATATCCGCATAATCATGAACGCGCTTCACCAGGCCAACATGAAAATCTCCAACGAGAAATCCCATTTTGCCAAAACTCTGTGTAATACGTAGGTCATATAATTAAATACAATGGGATCACAGTTGACCCTGCAAAAGTACAGACAATCAAAAATTTCCCTATTCCCACAACACTGAAGGAACTCAGATCCTTCCTAGGTCTCGCTACGTAGTTATTATTATTAGGAATTTTTACAGAATTTTGAAGCCATCGTCAAACCACTCACTATTTTCCTCAGAGGAGAGAACGGCGGAATATCCAGAAATCAAAGCGCAAAAAGTAAAAATCACATTAGACGAACTTGCACTAGAAGCACTGAATATAGTAAAAGAGGAACTGCAAGCTCACGTTGAACTCTTCCAACCAAATTTTCAGAAACCTTTCGAATTAACCACAGATGCTAGCAGCTACGCTATAGGAGCCCTATTATCTCAAAACTAAAAACCCATATCATTTATTTCACGAACGCTGAGCGAAACAGAACCGAAACACTCCACGAATGAAAGGGTTAAAAAAAAAAAAACAAAAGGCATGTGACGCCAGAAGGCAGTGTCCAGTCAGAATACCCGCCATGAGTCTACAGTACAATCTTTTTAATGATAGAAGCAACTTAGTTAGTCTAAGGTTGTAAGACATCCACATAATCTTCGACACTTTACAGCCCCGTGCTTGAACCCACGCCTTTCCCGCTTGGTCGATCATGGGCACCTCTCGCCTTCGCTTAACTCTCGCCCAGTCAAATTGGGACGTCTAGGGAGCAAGTTTCAAGGGATGCGCCCTTTTGAGCTAGTTCATCCGCTTTTTCATCCCCATTTATTCCCATATGCCCTGGGACCCAGAATAAATGTATGCTTCTCTGCTTACACTCTAACACGCATTTAGGTGCTACGCTATGCGAGATTATTGCCTTAATTGCTGCTTGACTGTCAATATAAAAGTTAACACGGTTGCAGCTTAAGTTATTCTCTTCCAGGGTTTCTACTGCTTTAGTTACGGCTAATATTTCCGCTTGGAAAACGCTACAGTAATCCGACAGCCTGTAGGATCTGTTGATTTCCGGATCAGATCAGTATACCGCAGACCCTGCACCTTCCACTATTTTTGAACCATCTGTTTACACACGTATCGCCTCGTCCGCCATTTGAGCACCCTTGCGCCATCCGTCCAGCTCTATTGTGGCCTGAGGATCTCCCTCGAAGCGCAGATAGGAATCAGATAGTCTGTTCGTCTTGTGATGGATGACGCTATACTACTATGACCGTATGGTCGGCGCTCAAGTTGCCCCGAATAACCGAGCCTGGTTGCAGTTGTTAATGCTATACCCTTTGCTACCAGGTCTACAAGTGGAATGTGCAGAATGGCATACAGTGCAGAAGTTGACATTGTTTTCAGGGTTTCCGTAATGCTAAGCATTGATAGTGCGCATTCCCCTCTAATTTTTTGAGGTAGGTTGTTTTTGTGTGGCTTCCCACCAAACAAGAACTCCATAGTATAGAATACGGCTTACAATCGCTGTACAAACCCAATGATAAAGAGAGGGCGATAAGCCCTACGTACACCCCAGCCTTCTTTTACATGCATAAAGTGCCGTTGAGGCCTTCTTCACCCTCTCCTCCACGTTGAGCTCCCATGACAGCTTACTGTCTAGGATGATTCCTAAATATTTTGTACAAAGTTTCTTCTGTAGGATCACCCCTCCTAACTTAGGCCTGGTCCAATTTGGGACTTTGTACCTCTTTGTAAATAAGACCATATCCGTCTTCTCCGCGTTAACTTTCAACCCGACGTTAGGTGTCCAGGTATGAATATCCCGAAGCGCCCTATCCTTCAAAGAGCTAATCGTTGGAAGGCACTTTCCACTTATGACAATTGCAAAGCCATCTGCGTAAGCCGTAAGTTTTACGGGTCCCTCATCGAATCGCCTAGCAGCTGGTTGATGACCAGCGTCCACAGGAGAGGTGATAGCACCCCTCCCTGCGGCGTGCCCCTGTCCACTGATTTCGTGGCCTCGTACAATCCCCATTGTGATGTAATCTTCCTGCAATTTAACATGCAGCCGATCCATCTGGTTAAGGCTGGATCTACTAAAATATAATTAAGACCATCCATAATCGCCCATTTAGAAACATCATTGGAAGCCCCGTCAATGTCTAAGAAGACTCCTAGAGCATACTCCTTATATTCCAGGGCTTTCTCTATGCTTATTACCACCCTATGCAATCCGGTGTCTACCGACTTGCTTTTGGTGTACGCGTTGTGTTGTGTTGTGTTGTGGAGAGCAGCTTTCCATCCACGCTGCGCATCTATCAGCCTCTCAAAAGTTTTGGGCAGAAATTATGTTAAGCTAATGGGTATATAGTTTGGGATACACGTGACCGATTTTTCGCGCCTTTGGTAGGAAAGCTACACGAGCAGTTCTCCAAGAGTGTGGTACATGATTCAGTCTTATGCACCCATCGAATATTATCTTAAGGCCCGGCGATTTAAACTTAGAAAACGTCTTCACTTCCCATCCGATCTTGGTATCGGTCACCAAGCCCGGCAATACCCGCTCCGTGATCGAAGTGTGGGCGCTGTCTGCTGGCTTTTCTAAACCATTTTCCGATGGGAAATGTGTATTGAGAAGCACCTCAAGGGATTCCTCGCTATTACGTGACCATTCCCCGTTTTATTTCTTTATTAGTCCCTGAACTATGTTCCCCTTGCTAGGACTTTTTTCAACCGTGCTGTTTCGCTGGAGCACTCTATGTCCGTTTAGAACCTTTTCCATGAGATTTCCTTCGCCCTGGAAATTTCAGGCTAGTATATCCTCAGTAGATCCCTGTACTCGTCCCGACACGCTTCGCCTTCCGCGGTTTTTGCTAGCTTAAACATTTCTTTTACCTGTCTTCTTAGAAGACTAAGCTCATTGCTCCACCATGGCGGCTTTTCTTTTCCTCTGAATCTTCTTAGAGGGCAAGCTTTGTTATATGCAATCATAAGCGTCCTTGTTAGGAATTCATTAGACTGCTCCAGTCCCTCCACATTGGCAACCTCATTAGCTTGTCCCAGTTTTGTTTCTACCTGTTTCTGGAATTTAGTCCAGTTCGTTGACCTAGGGTTTCTGAAGGATGCTGAATGTGATATACGCATGGTCGGAGAAGGATGGTCTATCAAGAACCATCCAATCATACCTTGAAATATCACGTTCGGAGTTGAATGTAATATCCAAAATATTGCTGGATGTTGGACCAATGTATGTTGGGACATTTCCCCCGTTGGCTATCTGCAAATTCGTTTGCAGGATGTAACAAAATAGAGATGCGCCTCTCTCATTCGTGTTTGCTCCTCTCCACGCAGTGTGGTGCGCATTTGCATCCGTGCCTATGATCAACCGCCCTTTCCGCACTTCGTCTTGTACTAGCCTCTTACACTCCATCGGTGGAACCTCCGCAGCATGGGCCATGTAGCAGGATGTCAGGATAAGTGCCTGCTTATTCTTTTGTTCAACGGCCACTACTACGAGGTCCTCAGTAGTGTAATCAGGTAGCATATACGAATGCAGCTGTTCCCTTACCATTACTGCAGCTCGCGACCGTCCTTCTGTTTGCGCGTGGTAAACGCCAAATCCGCACGATTTATTTTATTTCAATATAAAACAATATCTTGTTGGATGCAAGATTATTTATTGAATGAATTTTCTATTTTTTGATATTAGAATTTTTTCTTTCAATTTCAATTGTTACATAGTTTTATAAATAAATCGAGAAATATCCAGTAGAATGCGTTAAAAGTAATAAGTATTTAATATAATTAACAAACTAAAACTAACATAATAATAATATCAACATATTAGTGGAATATATAGACATAATGTATAACTTCCCAATCGCTAGCATTTAAAATACCTCAAGTATTTTAAATTAACAGTATTTAAATATAGTTCAGCAAATTAACAAAAAAAAAATATATATATATATATCTTAGTAATAACAATAATAATATTAGTAACAATAATAAC
Source organism: Eurosta solidaginis (assembly GCF_040869045.1). Classification (NCBI taxonomy): domain Eukaryota; kingdom Metazoa; phylum Arthropoda; class Insecta; order Diptera; family Tephritidae; genus Eurosta; species Eurosta solidaginis. The sequence goes on from NC_090324.1 coordinate 16,672,492, forward strand.
AATGTAACAATAGTAACAGCCATGATAGTTAAATTTAATATTATTTATATAATAGACCAGTTGATAGAATATATTTTAAATTTTACATACAAATTTCAAACAGATTCAGTTACATTATATGTAAGTTTTCTTTTAATATTTGAATTATGAATATTTTCTAATTTTGAGTTTATAAATTTGGGTTTTTCTTTGTGTCGCAAAGCTTTATAGTTCTTTATATATCCTTCAGTTCTATCTTCTATATAATTTTCTCTAGTCTTATTCCTTTTTTAAATATATATTTGTGTTTTATGAATAAAATATTTTTATATATATTTTCTTTATTACAATATCCAAGTTCAATATTTACTGGCTTTTCTTTAGTAACCGAATGATATGTATTATTATAATATTCTATTGCCTTGCTAATTTTATCTTTAATATTAAGTGACTTTTGTTCTAGCATCAACACTCATATTTTTTCTGAAATTGTATTATGTAGCCTTTCTATGTCAGCATTGCCAGTATGATTATTTGGGTTTACCAAATGTAACTCTATATTTTCAATTTCCAGATACTCTTTAATATATATACCTCTAAACTCGTTATCACAAATCAGTTTTCTGAAGTGTCCCCTTTGTGATTTATAAAGCCTCAACTTTTCAATAATTATTCGATGGTTTCTGTCCTCTAAATAATATGCGGTAGCGAATTTTGAAAAACGGTCAATGCTAAAAAACTCGATTTAGAGTTTGTATAAATATCCATTTGTACAATTTGATTTATATCTGTTGGAGTTTCAGTTAGGCGAAATTTAGCTTTTAAAAGTTTTCTATTAAATTTAGCTTTTGTACAAATAGAACAATTGTTAATATATTTATTTATCAAAATTTTCAAATTAGGAATATAAATTAATTTCTTTGAACCAAAATAATTTTCGCTTATGCCAGTATGACTTGTTTCATTTTTATGATAATTATGAATTTGCCTATACGCCTCTTCCTCCGTTTCTATATCTTTAGCATGATAAGAACATCGAACAAATTTAATACTATCCACATTTCCATATAACTCCAATATTTTATTTTGCAAAATGGCTTATTGATGGTCATCTAACTCAGTATATATACCTATTTTACCTCTAGTTATGTGCCTTTTCAGAATATCCTCTAAATTATTTTCTAACTCAGAAGAATTAATAAAAACCTCCTTGTTTTTGTGTTTCACCTCTACATCTTTAAGTTTATTATCTGTTAATATAATTTGTACTTTGAATCTATTAACTACAGTGTTTAAAATATGAATATGGTCTTCAATGGTTTCAATTTGAGAATGAATTGTGGCTAAATCGCTTGTTACGTTATTATGTAAAGAATCTTCAGAAGCAGTTAACATATGAATTTCATTTTTATCTACATTTATCCGACTTAAGAAATCTGCAACTTGATTTTCCTTGCCTTTAATATATGTTACATTAATATTGAACTCACTTAATTTGATTAGTCAGCGATGTAATCGAGGACTCATTTTCCCTTGCGATTTTACAAAAAGCCATCGGAGAGGTTGATGGTCAGAAAGGATTTCAATTTTATTACCATATAAATAAGGCCGAAAATGACTAGTTCACCACACAATTGCAAGATGCTCTTATTTTCATGCTCATTTAACGTTCTACTTGCATAACATATTGGGTTACCATCTTGCTGTAAAACGGCACCAACAGCGAAACAACTCGCATCAGTAACGAGTTGGAATTTTTTATTGAAATCGGGATATTTTAAAACTGGTGGTTCCGTTATTAATAGCTTAAGCTACGTCACTTTTGTAAAATCTTTTATAAACTTTCTATAATAACCAGCTATACTAAGAAAAGATTTAATCTGTTTCACGGTACTTGGTAATTTTAATTTTAAAATTTGATCAACTTTGGTTGTGTTGGGTTTAATTCCTTCAGATGTCAAAGTATCACCCAAATACAAAGTTTCCTTTGCAAAAAATTTACATTTATTTATTTGAATTTTGAGGTTTGCTTCCTTAAGCTTCGCCAACACTCGATTGACATCATTTATATGTTCTTGAAGACTTGTAGAAAAAATTAAAATATCATCTAAGTAAACTACACAAACTTTCTTGATCAAATCTCGTAAAATTGTATTCATTATTCTTTGAAAAGTTGCAGGTGCATTTTTCAGGCCAAATGGCATGCGAATAAACTCAAAATGCCCATAAGGAGTAGAAAATGCAGTTTTCAAACGATCCGTTTCTTTAACAATAATTTGGTGAAACCCTTTCGCTAAATCAAGAGTAGTAAAATATTGAGCGCGTCCTAATTTATCTAATAAATTTTCAATATATGGTACTGGAAATTTGTCATCGATTGTTATATTATTAAGTGCTCTATAATTAATAACTACTCTCCATTTCTGTTCTCCAAAATTATCAGTTTTTTTTGGAACAATCCATACTGGACTATTATAAGGTGAATTGCTTTCTTTTATGATTCCCTGTCTAAGCATTCCATAAATTTGTTTGCAAACTTCTTGTTCATGTATCCGTGGATAACGTTATAGCCTTGAATAGACAGGCCTATCAGCAGTTTTGATTTCATGTTCTATAATATTTGTATTAGTAAGGTTTTGACCTGCTACAAATATTAAAGCCTTATGAGAGCCAAGAATTTTTTCAAGTGCTTTTTTTTCTTGTGTATTTAAGCCATTAAGCAAATGGTCAATTAGATTTTTTATCGATATTAATTTCTTCAAGTATGTTAATTTCATTAAAATGAAATGGGAATGGTTGATAAAAATCAATAGCAACATTTTTAAATGTAATTGTTTTATTATGCATGTTTTAATACTTTGCATTGGAGTAAGAATGTTTTTCCCTATAATTGCATTAAAATATTTATTTTTGAAATCAGTAATTTTCCATGACATAGTTGAATTTTCTTTGAACTCTAAGGGAGCTTGAGTGAAGATTTCATGAGTTATACTTGTTTTATTATTCAAAGATGTAAAATATGTATTTTGTTTGAGTGGTAATAGTTTAAAATAAAGTAATTTATTATTATCAAGTAAAGAAGTGGTTGAGCCTGTATCAATCAACGCTAAAATTTGTTCATTATCATTATTGTTGTGTCAAACTGGTTAGGTTCATAATATTGCCTAGATTGAAATTTTGAATTTGGATATTGTGTATATTTTTCAGTATTGTAAGAATTTGTACTCATTTTTATTAGACCATTTTCTTCTAATAACTTAAAGGCATCCCTAATATTTGTTATTTTCGAATTAATTATAACGGAAGCTCTATTGACATCTATGTTATTTAAAAATATTCGCAATATAAAATTATCTACCACAGAACCACAGAGTTCAAATTCCAATGATTTTTCTTCATCGAATTCATATTTTTCATTAATTTTGCAGCAAATGTTGCTAAGGTATTTTAAATAACTAACTATGTCTTGATTGACAGCTGTATGAGCACACTTGTATAACTCATCGTATGATTCTTTTACCCCGAAATTCTTTATCAAGGCCTTCTTTACATAAGATCATGTTGGCATCGGTACTATCGTACGCAATACATGTAGAGCTGGTCCCTGTATTTTGTTGAGGATAACTCTTTTGTGTATATAGGACTGTAACAATTCCTCCTCTTCTACCAGCGATTGCACTGATTCAACTTCTCTTACAAATGACGATAATGCATATGTGTTATCGCCCTTAAAAAGTTGTATTGCCTGAGCATCTTTTATGATGTCTCTTGAATTTAGAAAATTCGTCATAATTACAAAAAAAATGTATATTTATATATATATATAACTTATAGTAATGATTTTTTTTCACTATTCACTATACATAGATATATATATCTATGTATATATTTATTTTCGCAGTTTCAGTACTATGTTGACTCAAACAAAATATTAATTGTAATTATCCTTTCTAATTGGAAAGATAACACCGATTCACAAAGCGGGTCACATTTAATCAGTTCTCAGATTTGTTTTAATTTCTTATTTAAACTTTTTAAAATTTACCGTTAAAAATAAATAAATAAATGTAAGGCGCGATAACCTCCGAAGAGATCTAAGGCCGAGCTTCTCTTCCAATTTGCGTCGTGCTCCTCTTGATTTTTCCCTACAAATTGGCCGGACGGGACCTACATGTTTTATGCCGACTCCGAACGGCATATGCAAGGCAGATGAGTTTTCACTGAGAGCTTTTCATGGCAGAAATACAATCGGAGCGCTTGCCAGACACTGCCGAGGGGCGACCCCGCTTAGAAAAATTTTCTTCTAATTGAAAAATCTTATTTCTAAAATTTTGATGTTGCTTTGCCCGGGAGTTGAACCCAGGGCATACGGTGTGATAGGCGGAGCACGCTACCATCACACCACGGTGGCCGCCAGTCTACTATTAATGGCTATATTCATTATTTAAGGTGACAATAAGAATATTAAAATTAAGTACTAGAGAAAGTCAAAATTCAAACTTTAGTCTGTGATTCGAATTTGGTAGCTAATCTTCTTCGTATATAGGAGCCCAATACAATTTTTTTAACAAAATGTAAGGAAGAGTAAGGTACTGAGAAAGACAGTAAAAGTATTCAAAATTTAAACTGAAATTGATTTAATTTCAAACTTATTCAGCGGGTTCGTTAACGCAGACTTTGTGTCTTTCGGAAATTTCCCCTTTGACTTGGTCACACTTTCTTTCCTGTCAACAGTTTTTCTACCAAAAAAACCTCTTTTTTTGTGTGTTAGCGGTTAGTTGGTTTTTTGGTGTTGACCTCGCTACCCTCGTAACCCTAATCTGTCCGATAGAAGGAAAAATATATTTCAAAAAAGTTACTAGGAAAATAAGAAGAATAAGAATAGTGAAAAAGTTAGTTTAGATCAAAATAGTAAGCTGTGATGGGAAATTGAAATTAAAGTTTGGGTTATGTTTTGAAAATTTGAAAAAAAAAAATGAAAGAAAGATTAGTAGAAAGAAATGTGGGAAAAATTAAAATATGATCGGGCTATTCCGTTGGGCGCCATTGTAAGGAAACTGTTTGGTCCTGGGCGAGAAGGGTGGTTGCGCATGGTGGTAGCCCGGCTGAGGCACGTCGGCGTTGAGACGCGGTTCTTCCCACCTTACTCGACCCACAGTCACAAAAACAAAAATAGGGATTCATGCCTAGATTTAGAGAGATATAGGGACTTGGGGAGTTTAGTAGAAAGAAAGCAGAGAGGAAAGCACGAGAAGACTGTCCATGTCAGGTGGAGTCATCCCACCCCTCTTGTTCATGAGGCATGAACAACCTTGAACTCCACTTTGACTCCGATAACCGAGTAGAGTTCCCTTGCCCTGACGATCGTCCGTCTGTTAATGTCGGGCCTAACCCATCGTCTGTCCGTCTAGTCGCAATACGTCACTCATTCCTAGTATGCCGCAAGAGCAACACCCACACTAACACTAAAGGAACTTAAACGGCCTGCATTTTACCTACGTCACTTCAACTAAAAACTCCAAAAGATACCATTAACTTTTCTCACAACGTTTTATTTCACAATTTCAGTATTAACTTACGTGCTAGGGACCTCAATTCTGTAAAGCGATATGACTTATATTAGCTTACTAAAATGTACCCCTAAACCAAATAAAAGGAATATTGAAATTCAAATAACAAAATCCAAAAAAAAAAAAATCGAAATGAAGAAAAAGGATAGCGAAACTAAAATGCGCTTAACCTAAACTTATTTTATGAACACTCTTTACCAAAACAAATAAGAAATCAAGTCAATAAGCAATTAAAATCGATAAAAAAAATTAAAATTATAAAGAAATAGAAATATGTAGAATACCTTTAAATACAACCCTTATGCTCTTACTGCATTCCTTTCGTACTAATTCATGTAACTACTTTACATACATACAAAGATGTACATGCTATTATACTTTGTAATCATTTTCTTTATTCTCACTTCATTAAACACTATTGAATTATACGGTCGTCTTTTCTTTACACGGAACTGCGCGTAAGTCTCATAAAGGTTATGGGCCCAGGCGCGCGAGTGGAGTTGAAATAAATATCTCTAAAAACTGTAAACTTACAATTTTTCTCTAATATCAATTATCTTTAAAAACGTTATAAAGTACGCGTTACAACTTTGAAAATAAATTTTACAAAGAAATTGCTACAAACTTTATAGTGTAAAGATGAGTGCGTTTTACAGCCAAGTTGAAAAGCTAGACGGTGAAAATTATACCACATGGGCTGTGCAAATGAAAAGTCTTTTAATTACACAAGACTACTGGCATGTTATAGTACAGCCTTGTGATTCTGGTGCTGCTGCTGATGTAAAAACTAAATGGCAAATTGCTGACCAGAAGGCATTAGCGTTAATCACCTTAAGTGTAAAGGCTTCGGAGCTCCTACATTTGAAAAAGTGCAACACCGCAAAAGCAGCATGGGATTTGCTCAAAAATTTTTATAATGACGACAGACCAGCACGCAAGGTGAATTTCTTTAAAAGATTGGTCAAGTTCAAGTTCAACATGACAGACAAATTTTCTATGCAGCTAAATGAATACTCGGCAATAGTGGGCAACTTAAACGAAATCGGGGTAACTGTACCGGAAGATTTGTTAAGTATATTATTGCTATGCAATCTACCACAAGAATTGGAAAGTTTTGCTGCAGCAATACAGAGTAGAAACGAGCTGCCGAAACTGCACAATTTGAAGGTAAAGATATTAGAAGAAGAGCAACGTCAAGGTGAAAAACATGAAAGCAATGAGAAGGTATTTGGTGTAAACAAGCAATTGAAAGACGAAGAACGGTCGACAAAAGGTAATTGGAGCAAGAACAACGATGCTGATTATTCCAGAGCAGTGACCGCAAGAAAGGCAACAACAACAATTACAAGCGCAACGGGAGTAACGTTAAATGTTTCAGGTGCGGTAAGAGAGGACATGTAAAAGCTAGATTAGACAGCCAGAAATCAGCGAACATCGAAAACAACAATAATTCGTGGATATTGGACAGTGGAGCATCCTCTCACATGTGCAAAGACAAGAATCTCTTTCACTCAATTAAAAGCTGCTCACAAAATATCATAATAGCATCAGGTGATATCGTGCAAGCAACAGGTATTGGTGTGATTCTATTACGCTCAGAATACACGTCAATCGAACTACGCGACGTTTTGTTGTTTTTTGTCGGTAAGCAAAATAATAAGCAACGAAAACTCTGTATATTTTTGCAAAAACAATGCAATATTAAAAGATAACCAAGGCAGTACTATTTTAAAAGCAGATTTAAGCAACAGGCTTTTTGTTGTAGAACTTTTAGCAAATAAAAGTTATGAAAGCGTAAATTCCGTAGCATTTGCTAATAATGATTTGTTAAAATGGCATCAGCGGTTAGGCCATTTAAATAAAGCAGACATAAATTTGTTGCAGAATAAATGTATGGTTACAGGGCAATATAAGAAGTATAATGGAAGCAGAAGATGTTTGCATAAAAAAAGGAAATTCCGTAAAGGAAGCAAATAAAAGAAATGATAAAAAAAGCTCTCCTTTTTAAAAAAACAAAGTTACAAAAAAACAGGTTAATCGAAAATTACGAGTTTGCCAACCAGGGTGACCCAGAACATCATCCGTCGGGTACCGCTAATTTATTTATATATATATAATACCACGAACAGTATTCCTGCCATGATCCCAAGGGCTTTTGATTTCGCCCTACATAACTTTTTCATTTTCTTCTACTTAATATGGTAGGATTCACACCCATTTTACAAAGTTTTTTCTAAAGTTATGTATACTTTGCGTCAAACAACCGATCCAATTATCATGTTTCATCCCTTTTTTCGTATTTGGTATAGAATTATGGATTTTTTTTTTAATTTTTCGAAATTTTCGATATCGAAAATGTGGGAGGGGTCGACGGATTTCGCCCATTTTTAATACCCAGATTAAGTGAGTTCAGATAAGTACGTGAACGAAGTTTACTAAAGATATATCGATTTTTGTTCAAGTTATCGTGTTAACGGCCGAGCGGAAGGACAGACGGTCGACTGTGTATAAAAACTTGGCGTGGCTTCAACCGATTTCACCCATTTTCACAGAAAACGGTTACCATCATGGAAGCAATGCTCTTACCAAATTTCACATGGATTGGTAAATTTTTGTTTGACTTATGGCATTAAACGTATTCTAGACAAATTAAATGAAAAAGGGCGGAGTCACGCCCATTTTGAAATTTTCTTTTATTTTTGTATTTTGTTGCACTATATCATTACTGGAGTTAAATTTTGACATAAATTACTTCTATACTGTAAAGATATTAAATTTTTTGTTAAAATTTTACTTAACATTTTTTTTTTAAAGTGGGCGTGTTCGTCATCCGATTTTGCTAAAAATGCCCATAAGGAGTAGAAAATGCAGTTTTCAAACGATCCGTTTCTTTAACAATAATTTGGTGAAACCCTTTCGCTAAATCAAGAGTAGTAAAATATTGAGCGCGTCCTAATTTATCTAATAAATTTTCAATATATGGTACTGGAAATTTGTCATCGATTGTTATATTATTAAGTGCTCTATAATTAATAACTACTCTCCATTTCTGTTCTCCAAAATTATCAGTTTTTTTTGGAACAATCCATACTGGACTATTATAAGGTGAATTGCTTTCTTTTATGATTCCCTGTCTAAGCATTCCATAAATTTGTTTGCAAACTTCTTGTTCATGTATCCGTGGATAACGTTATAGCCTTGAATAGACAGGCCTATCAGCAGTTTTGATTTCATGTTCTATAATATTTGTATTAGTAAGGTTTTGACCTGCTACAAATATTAAAGCCTTATGAGAGCCAAGAATTTTTTCAAGTGCTTTTTTTTCTTGTGTATTTAAGCCATTAAGCAAATGGTCAATTAGATTTTTTATCGATATTAATTTCTTCAAGTATGTTAATTTCATTAAAATGAAATGGGAATGGTTGATAAAAATCAATAGCAACATTTTTAAATGTAATTGTTTTATTATGCATGTTTTAATACTTTGCATTGGAGTAAGAATGTTTTTCCCTATAATTGCATTAAAATATTTATTTTTGAAATCAGTAATTTTCCATGACATAGTTGAATTTTCTTTGAACTCTAAGGGAGCTTGAGTGAAGATTTCATGAGTTATACTTGTTTTATTATTCAAAGATGTAAAATATGTATTTTGTTTGAGTGGTAATAGTTTAAAATAAAGTAATTTATTATTATCAAGTAAAGAAGTGGTTGAGCCTGTATCAATCAACGCTAAAATTTGTTCATTATCATTATTGTTGTGTCAAACTGGTTAGGTTCATAATATTGCCTAGATTGAAATTTTGAATTTGGATATTGTGTATATTTTTCAGTATTGTAAGAATTTGTACTCATTTTTATTAGACCATTTTCTTCTAATAACTTAAAGGCATCCCTAATATTTGTTATTTTCGAATTAATTATAACGGAAGCTCTATTGACATCTATGTTATTTAAAAATATTCGCAATATAAAATTATCTACCACAGAACCACAGAGTTCAAATTCCAATGATTTTTCTTCATCGAATTCATATTTTTCATTAATTTTGCAGCAAATGTTGCTAAGGTATTTTAAATAACTAACTATGTCTTGATTGACAGCTGTATGAGCACACTTGTATAACTCATCGTATGATTCTTTTACCCCGAAATTCTTTATCAAGGCCTTCTTTACATAAGATCATGTTGGCATCGGTACTATCGTACGCAATACATGTAGAGCTGGTCCCTGTATTTTGTTGAGGATAACTCTTTTGTGTATATAGGACTGTAACAATTCCTCCTCTTCTACCAGCGATTGCACTGATTCAACTTCTCTTACAAATGACGATAATGCATATGTGTTATCGCCCTTAAAAAGTTGTATTGCCTGAGCATCTTTTATGATGTCTCTTGAATTTAGAAAATTCGTCATAATTACAAAAAAAATGTATATTTATATATATATATAACTTATAGTAATGATTTTTTTTCACTATTCACTATACATAGATATATATATCTATGTATATATTTATTTTCGCAGTTTCAGTACTATGTTGACTCAAACAAAATATTAATTGTAATTATCCTTTCTAATTGGAAAGATAACACCGATTCACAAAGCGGGTCACATTTAATCAGTTCTCAGATTTGTTTTAATTTCTTATTTAAACTTTTTAAAATTTACCGTTAAAAATAAATAAATAAATGTAAGGCGCGATAACCTCCGAAGAGATCTAAGGCCGAGCTTCTCTTCCAATTTGCGTCGTGCTCCTCTTGATTTTTCCCTACAAATTGGCCGGACGGGACCTACATGTTTTATGCCGACTCCGAACGGCATATGCAAGGCAGATGAGTTTTCACTGAGAGCTTTTCATGGCAGAAATACAATCGGAGCGCTTGCCAGACACTGCCGAGGGGCGACCCCGCTTAGAAAAATTTTCTTCTAATTGAAAAATCTTATTTCTAAAATTTTGATGTTGCTTTGCCCGGGAGTTGAACCCAGGGCATACGGTGTGATAGGCGGAGCACGCTACCATCACACCACGGTGGCCGCCAGTCTACTATTAATGGCTATATTCATTATTTAAGGTGACAATAAGAATATTAAAATTAAGTACTAGAGAAAGTCAAAATTCAAACTTTAGTCTGTGATTCGAATTTGGTAGCTAATCTTCTTCGTATATAGGAGCCCAATAAAATTTTTTTAACAAAATGTAAGGAAGAGTAAGGTACTGAGAAAGACAGTAAAAGTATTCAAAATTTAAACTGAAATTGATTTAATTTCAAACTTATTCAGCGGGTTCGTTAACGCAGACTTTGTGTCTTTCGGAAATTTCCCCTTTGACTTGGTCACACTTTCTTTCCTGTCAACAGTTTTTCTACCAAAAAAACCTCTTTTTTTGTGTGTTAGCGGTTAGTTGGTTTTTTGGTGTTGACCTCGCTACCCTCGTAACCCTAATCTGTCCGATAGAAGGAAAAATATATTTCAAAAAAGTTACTAGGAAAATAAGAAGAATAAGAATAGTGAAAAAGTTAGTTTAGATCAAAATAGTAAGCTGTGATGGGAAATTGAAATTAAAGTTTGGGTTATGTTTTGAAAATTTGAAAAAAAAAATGAAAGAAAGATTAGTAGAAAGAAATGTGGGAAAAATTAAAATATGATCGGGCTATTCCGTTGGGCGCCATTGTAAGGAAACTGTTTGGTCCTGGGCGAGAAGGGTGGTTGGGCATGGTGGTAGCCCGGCTGAGGCACGTCGGCGTTGAGACGCGGTTCTTCCCACCTTACTCGACCCACAGTCACAAAAACAAAAATAGGGATTCATGCCTAGATTTAGAGAGATATAGGGACTTGGGGAGTTTAGTAGAAAGAAAGCAGAGAGGAAAGCACGAGAAGACTGTCCATGTCAGGTGGAGTCATCCCACCCCTCTTGTTCATGAGGCATGAACAACCTTGAACTCCACTTTGACTCCGATAACCGAGTAGAGTTCCCTTGCCCTGACGATCGTCCGTCTGTTAATGTCGGGCCTAACCCATCGTCTGTCCGTCTAGTCGCAATACGTCACTCATTCCTAGTATGCCGCAAGAGCAACACCCACACTAACACCAAAGGAACTTAAACGGCCTGCATTTTACCTACGTCACTTCAACTAAAAACTCCAAAAGATACCATTAACTTTTCTCACAACGTTTTATTTCACAATTTCAGTATTAACTTACGTGCTAGGGACCTCAATTCTGTAAAGCGATATGACTTATATTAGCTTACTAAAATGTACCCCTAAACCAAATAAAAGGAATATTGAAATTCAAATAACAAAATCCAAAAAAAAAAAAATCGAAATGAAGAAAAAGGATAGCGAAACTAAAATGCGCTTAACCTAAACTTATTTTATGAACACTCTTTACCAAAACAAATAAGAAATCAAGTCAATAAGCAATTAAAATCGATAAAAAAAAATTAAAATTATAAAGAAATAGAAATATGTAGAATACCTTTAAATACAACCCTTATGCTCTTACTGCATTCCTTTCGTACTAATTCATGTAACTACTTTACATACATACAAAGATGTACATGCTATTATACTTTGTAATCATTTTCTTTATTCTCACTTCATTAAACACTATTGAATTATACGGTCGTCTTTTCTCTAATATCAATTATCTTTAAAAACGTTATAAAGTACGCGTTACAACTTTGAAAATAAATTTTACAAAGAAATTGCTACAAACTTTATAGTGTAAAGATGAGTGCGTTTTACAGCCAAGTTGAAAAGCTAGACGGTGAAAATTATACCACATGGGCTGTGCAAATGAAAAGTCTTTTAATTACACAAGACTACTGGCATGTTATAGTACAGCCTTGTGATTCTGGTGCTGCTGCTGATGTAAAAACTAAATGGCAAATTGCTGACCAGAAGGCATTAGCGTTAATCACCTTAAGTGTAAAGGCTTCGGAGCTCCTACATTTGAAAAAGTGCAACACCACAAAAGCAGCATGGGATTTGCTCAAAAATTTGTATAATGACGACAGACCAGCACGCAAGGTGAATTTCTTTAAAAGATTGGTCAAGTTCAAGTTCAACATGACAGACAAATTTTCTATGCAGCTAAATGAATACTCGGCAATAGTGGGCAACTTAAACGAAATCGGGGTAACTGTACCGGAAGATTTGTTAAGTATATTATTGCTATGCAATCTACCACAAGAATTGGAAAGTTTTGTTGCAGCAATACAGAGTAGAAACGAGCTGCCGAAACTGCACAATTTGAAGGTAAAGATATTAGAAGAAGAGCAACGTCAAGGTGAAAAACATGAAGGCAATGAGAAGGTATTTGGTGTAAACAAGCAATTGAAAGACGAAGAACGGTCGACAAAAGGTAATTGGAGCAAGAACAACGATGCTGATTATTCCAGAGCAGTGACCGCAAGAAAGGCAACAACAACAATTACAAGCGCAACGGGAGTAACGTTAAATGTTTCAGGTGCGGTAAGAGAGGACATGTAAAAGCTAGATTAGACAGCCAGAAATCAGCGAACATCGAAAACAACAATAATTCGTGGATATTGGACAGTGGAGCATACTCTCACATGTGCAAAGACAAGAATCTCTTTCACTCAATTAAAAGCTGCTCACAAAATATCATAATAGCATCAGGTGATATCGTGCAAGCAACAGGTATTGGTGTGATTCTATTACGCTCAGAATACACGTCAATCGAACTACGCGACGTTTTGTTGTTTTTTGTCGGTAAGCAAAATAATAAGCAACGAAAACTCTGTATATTTTTGCAAAAACAATGCAATATTAAAAGATAACCAAGGCAGTACTATTTTAAAAGCAGATTTAAGCAACAGGCTTTTTGTTGTAGAACTTTTAGCAAATAAAAGTTATGAAAGCGTAAATTCCGTAGCATTTGCTAATAATGATTTGTTAAAATGGCATCAGCGGTTAGGCCATTTAAATAAAGCAGACATAAATTTGTTGCAGAATAAATGTATGGTTACAGGGCAATATAAGAAGTATAATGGAAGCAGAAGATGTTTGCATAAGAAAAGGAAATTCCGTAAAGGAAGCAAATAAAAGAAATGATAAAAAAAGCTCTCCTTTTTAAAACAACAAAGTTACAAAAAAACAGATTAATCGAAAATTACGAGTTTGCCAACCAGGGTGACCCAGAACATCATCCGTCGGGTACCGCTAATTTATTTATATATATATAATACCACGAACAGTATTCCTGCCATGATCCCAAGGGCTTTTGATTTCGCCCTACATAACTTTTTCATTTTCTTCTACTTAATATGGTAGGATTCACACCCATTTTACAAAGTTTTTTCTAAAGTTATGTATACTTTGCGTCAAAAAACCGATCCAATTATCATGTTTCATCCCTTTTTTCGTATTTGGTATAGAATTATGGATTTTTTTTTTAATTTTTCGAAATTTTCGATATCGAAAATGTGGGAGGGGTCGACGGATTTCGCCCATTTTTAATACCCAGATTAAGTGAGTTCAGATAAGTACGTGAACGAAGTTTACTAAAGATATATCGATTTTTGTTCAAGTTATCGTGTTAACGGCCGAGCGGAAGGACAGACGGTCGACTGTGTATAAAAACTTGGCGTGGCTTCAACCGATTTCACCCATTTTCACAGAAAACGGTTACCATCATGGAAGCAATGCTCTTACCAAATTTCACATGGATTGGTAAATTTTTGTTTGACTTATGGCATTAAACGTATTCTAGACAAATTAAATGAAAAAGGGCGGAGTCACGCCCATTTTGAAATGTTCTTTTATTTTTGTATTTTGTTGCACTATATCATTACTGGAGTTAAATTTTGACATAAATTACTTCTATACTGTAAAGATATTAAATTTTTTGTTAAAATTTTACTTAACATTTTTTTTTAAAGTGGGCGTGTTCGTCATCCGATTTTGCTAAATTTTATTTGGCACACATATAGTGATAGGGATAACGTTTCTGCCAAATTTCATCACGATATCTTCAACGACTGCCAAACTACAGCTTGCAAAACTTTTAAATTACCTTCTTTTAAAAGTGGGTGGTGCTACGCCCATTGTCCAAAATTTAAAAAATTTTATTTTCTGCGTCATAAGTCAACCTACCTACCAAGTTCCATCGCTTTATCCGTCTTTGGTAATGAATTATCACATTTTTTCGGTTTTTAGAAATTTTCGATATCGAAAAAGTGGGCGTGGTTATAGTCCGATTTCGTCCATTTTAAATAGCGATCTGAGATGGGTAACGAGGAACGTACATTTCATAAAGAAAGCTCAAAATTTACTCAAGTTATAGTGTTCACGGACAGACAGACGGACGGACGGACGGACATGGCTAAATGGATTTCTTTTATCGCCCAGATCATGTTGATATATAGAAGTCTATATCTATCTCGATTAGTTTATGCAGTTACGGTGTACCGTTATGCGACCAAACTTATTATACTCTGTGAGCTCTGTTCAGCTGAGTACAAAATGAAAACTGAGAAATTAAAATAAAAAAAGGAAGAAATGAAAAACAAATGAAAACCAAATTGTGTAAACTTAAAATTTTGCAACAAAAACATTATAGAAGTCTGTGTAACAATTATTGAGTAAGTGTTAAAAATAAAGATCTAAATATGTATATAAGAAAGAATGTAGGGAATTAGAAATAACAACTCCGATAAAAAATCATGTGTGGTGGGAATTACAAAAAAAAATAATATGGTGCTTAATCTAAAAAGAACGGTTATCAGAATTTAAAAATCATATGGGCGTTTTCCGGTCCCTGTGTTGCTTGATTTCCTTTAAGTTTGTGGTGTGATGCAAACTTTGTTGCGGCGAAATCGTGGTAGTGGGGAGCACGCTCTCTACCTTGCGATCTTCTCTCGACTTCGATCGCTCAGTCTTGCTGACCGTTGGACCAATCCACACCAGTGATCGGATAACAATAAGTCACTGCGATTCCTTGTTTGATGTGACATGATGTGATATTAGATAAAATGATGTGATGTGCGGTTTTGCGATGTATGATAGTATGATGCGATGAATGAGGATGTGATGTGTTGATTGTGCTGTCGAGCCTTCTTTTCAATGATTTACCTTATTTTCAATTTTTTACCTGTGTTTATATTTTTAGATGTTGCGCGGTTATTGTTGGTATGATTGTTGCAAGTCGTTGTGTTGATTTTTGTATTGCTCTGGTGTGACTGCTATGAGTCGCTGGTGTAGTTGATATGGATGTGGTTTGCGTGAACGTGTGTGTAGGGTTAAAAGGGTTTTTCTAACCAATGTATAAATGCGAAATGATCCGAAATGACGAAGTGAACACACGGTGGTCAGCTGTTAGACTAACTTTTATTTTACAAATTCACTTTCCTAAATACATAATTTTCAATAGTGAGCCCACACAAATTCTCTTATACAAAAAACAATACAGTTGTTTCTGCATTCATAATTGCACTTTCCAGCATATAATAAGTATGTATGTGTCTATGTATTTATGATTTTAATCAATGCAAATGAGCTGACAAAGAGATTGGGAAATTAACAATAGTTGAGTGACTGACGTTAGGCTACACCAATAACATGTACTAGCATAATTGCCAGCAAATATCGGTAATTCAGGCGAATGACCGCGATAGCCGTGGCCTTCAATTATAACTTAAAGAAAATAGAGTTTTAAATTGTGTGAGCTAACTGGCAATGCAGTGGTTCTTAATCGGTGACCCAACATCCCGGCCCCATTGAAAGACATTTCAAACTGGTAAAAGCGCCAACTTGTGAATGGGGCACCGAATAATTCCTTTTGATGTACTAACGTCAACCACACGAACTTTCGAGTCCTTTCCTGATATGCAATTCTCTATTCTTCCCATAAGCCATTTTTTGTGGAGGTAGGTTGTCCTCATGTATGACGACTAAGGTGTTGTTGTTGATGTTTGGCCGATCTTTAAACCACTTTGAGCGTACTTGTAATTCGTTGATGTATTCGCGTGACCATTGCTTCCAAACGTTTTGTTTAATTGCAGTTATTTGTGCCCACTGTTGCGAGTGGCTTACTTTGAATGATTCGTTTCGCTCTGGAAGTGCCTTTAATGTATCGCCAATAATGAAATGCCCAGGGGTCAATGCTTCGAAATCATTAGGATCCGATGATAATGGTGCTATTGGCCGAGAATTCATCACCGCTTCTATTTCCACTAAAACTGTTGTGAGTTCCTCGTAGGTTAGACGAGAGTTTGAAATGCTGCGCCGTAGATGGCCCTTTGCTGATTTCACGGCCGCTTCCCAAATCACGCCAAAATGAGGTGATCTGGGTGGAAAAAAATTAAAATTGATAAACTCATTAGCACAATAATTAATAATTAAATCTTGAGTTTCCTTTTTAAATAAGAATGATTTTAATTCCAACAGTTTATTACAAGCGTCAACAAAATTTGTAGCATTGTCATAGAATATATCAGATGGCAAACCTCTTCTTCCGATCATTCGTTTCAAGGATGCCAAAAATTCATCAGTAGAAAGGTTCGAAACGACTTCTATATGTACTGCCTAGGTAGCAAGGCAAACGAAAATTACGATATATGCTTTGTATGGTATCTTGCCTCTAATACGTATATACATCAACTGGTCCACAAAGTCAATGCCGCATCGGGTGAAAGGGCGTGACGGAGTTAATCGCTCAACTGGGAGATGTCCCATGACTTGCTGCATCTGTATCGGCTTGTACCGTACACAATGTATGCATGACCACGTCGCACGCGTTGATAATCCAATATTTTAGCCTTATTAGCGCTACGAGCGCCTTTGGTCCTGCATGGTAGTGCTTTTGATGCAGGTGTCGCTCGTATTTGATAGTAAAATCGCATCTGCTGGGTAATAGTAATGGGTGCTTTCTATTGGCTGGAATGTCCGAAAGATCTAACCGTCCAGCAACTTTCAATAGTTGAAATCCTTCGATCGATTCAAGAAAGGGATTCAAGTAACGCAACTGTCCGTTTGTTGGTGGATTTTCTGTAAAAGATTATTATCGTTAACGAAATGTTTTTGTTGGAGATTCCAAACTATGCAAATCAAGCCACGGTGTAATTCCTGCGGAGAGAGAGATTTTGAATCATTATATTCACCATGGGATCGTAGTTTATGCACGAATCTTAACATCCAACTGATTAATCTAATGCTACCAGTATATGAGCTCTTTTGATCCACGACTTGAAGGATATAATTGCTGTTTACAGTTATGCCGAATGCCGATTTTCGTTTTCCGATTTCTATAATTTTCATATCGAAGCGTTTGTCTTTGTTTTTTGGCCAAGCTTCCATGGGTGTGTAGAAAAATGCAGGTCCAGTATACTAAATCGAGCTGCCAAGTTCTTCCACCGTGCATTCTCAGGAAACTATGTCTGCAGGATTGCTATGAGTTGGAACATGCTTCCATTGGGCTTCTGATGCTAGATCTTGTTTTTCCGAAACCCGGTTTCCAACGAATGTCGAGAGCATTACTGAGTGCATTTTTAGCCAATGCAAGACCACTTGAGATTTTTTGATTTTAGGAAAAAGACGAGATAAGAGGAGAGCGCCGCAAAGTTATAGCTTTGGTAACAACTGTTTCTTAACTGGGGCTACTCTGGACTTTGCGGTGAATAACTGAACAGAAACCTCTCCGAAATTGGTAACTGTGCGGGTGTATATTGCACATCCATATGCTCTCGGTACCTCGGTACTTTGAGCGATGGTAAGTTGGATATGTTTGTGAGAAAATTTTTCTAAGCCGAATGAATATTCTGAGGCACGGATTCATCCCACTCCAGCTTAAGCATCCAAATTTCCTGAAAAAAAATTTTAGATAAAATCACAATAGGAGCCAACAAACCAAGCCGATCGAACAAAGATAATGCAATTGAAAGGATGGTTCGCTTCGTTATTCGACTTGGTGGTCCTTTCTTCGGTTCAAATGAAAACAACAATATATCCTGTGCTTCGTCCAAGATAAGATTTTTGGCACTGTTATCTTGTCTAATTTGATGATGGTTTGAATGCCATTTTGTTAAATCGAATCCACCCAACGCTAACAAGTCTATCAACTCTTCCTTTAATTGTAGAAGTTCAGTTCAATCATATGAGCTGATCTTGATGTTGCTCAGCCAAATATAGTAGACTTTGTATAGCCAGATACGGCGCCGAAGCCATTCCATAAGTTACCGTGTTGAGTTGATAGGTACGAATTTCTTCCGCCGGTGAACTCCTCCACAAAATGTATTGAAAACGTCTATCACTGTGATCAACAAGTACTTGTCTGTACATCGTTACTATATCGGCAGTAAGTACGAATCTGTATAGAAGAAAACGAAGAAGAAGAAGAATTAACTCACTTTGAAGAGTGGGGCCAACCAAGTGAATGTCGTTAAGAGATTTCTTGGATGTGGTTCGACAAGAAGCGTCAAAAACGACACGAAGTTTTGTTGTGGGTGGGCTTCAAAAACAATGATGTGGGATGTAATAGTGTGGTTCGTTCAAATTTGGATTCTCCACGATGCTCATGTGTCCCAGTCGCTCGTATTCGGCCATAAAATCTACATATTGCTCCTTTAAATTCGATGATTTTTCTAAGCGATGTTCTTGAGAATTGAAGCGCCTTAGTGCTGCTGTGTACGAGTCGCCTAAGCAGGAGGGATCATCCTTGAAGAAAATTTTTACGACTATTCTGCCAGTTTGATTCATTGAAACAGTAGTCCTGTATAATTGCTCGCAAGTTGTTTGTTCGCGGGTCCAAGGCTCGGAATTAACTGCAACTTCTTCAGTCCTCCATAATTTTTCAATTTTAACATCCACAGATTCGTTGGCTGAAAATAGACATGAACGTTGATGTTAATTATTGTTTGATCGGTAACGACCCGATAAAACCCATCCTAATAAAGTTTTTTGCAAAATTGGTAAATTGTTTCAGAGGTTGATTTTGCCGACTGACAAGAGGCTAAAAAAAGTTTCCGTACCCAACAACAAATCAATTTTTCTTGGTAAGTAAAATTCGCCGTCTGCGAGAGCAATATTACTTGGAATATTCCAAGAAGAAATATCTATGTTGTTGTTGTAGCAATGCTCGCCCCACCTAATAGCCGCGACCGATCACAAATTGTCATTAATATCCTCTAACGGAGTCCAAGGACACTTGCTGTTTCAACAGGGGTGGACCATAAGAAAAGGGGTGTTAGAGGCGTTGGTTCCACATTACAATTAAAGAGATGGTTGGTGTCATGTGGGGACACATTGCAAGCAGGGCATACATTTTGTATGTCGGGGTTGATTCTGGATAGGTAAGAGTTTAACCTGTTACAGTATCCAGAACGAAGTTGAGCAAGAGTGACACGCGTTTCCCTGGGGAGTATGCGTTCCTCTTCTGCGAGTTCTGGATATTTTTTTTCAAGTACTGGATTCACCGGGAAATTCCCGACATAAAGGTCCGACGCCTGTCTATGGAGTTCACCAAGAACCTGCTTGTGTTTTTCCGCTTCATACGGCTGGGTTCTCAGGTGCCGTATTTCCTCAAAATGCTTACGGAGATGACTCTTTAGGCCCCTAGGCGGTACTGGTTCGTCAATCAGATGTCTGTTGGGATGCCCAGGTTTCTGGGTATTCAACAGAAACTGTTTGGTCAGCATCTCATTTCTCTCCCTGGTGGCGAGTATTCTCGCCTCATTATGCAGATGGTGTTCTGGGGACATAAGAAGACAGCCCGTGGCGATTCTGAGAGCAGTATTTTGACAGGCTTGTAGTTTCTTCCAGTGGATGGTTTTTAGGCTTGGCGACCATATGGGTGACGCGTAGCACGTAATCGGCTGGCTAATTGCTTTGTATGTGGTCAAGAGCGTTTCTTTATCTTTTCCCCAGGTACTGCCAGCAAGGGATTTGAGGATTTTATTACGGCTCTGAATTCTTGGAACAATTGCGGTTGCGTGCGCACCAAAATGTAGATCCTGATCAAACGTCACACCCAAGATTTTGGGGTGTAGGACAGTCGGTAGCGTAGTGCCATCGACGTGGATGTTCAATATGGTCGACATTTGGGGCGTCCATGTTGTAAATAAGGTCGCGGAAGATTTAGTCGGTGACAATGCCAGGTTTCGCGAGGCGAAAAAACTGGAGAGATCATGTAATATCCTCTTCTTCTATATTCCACTTGAATTATTGGTTACCAAATTCCATGTCTAGTTTACTTCTTTACTTAATCTTTGCCGTGTATTAATAATGCTGATCTTTTGTCCTCTGGTGATTTTTCTTCACCGTGATTTTTGCCAAAAAATCCGAACGAAAGGGCTCCATTTGTAAGTATTCTAATCTCATTTGTGTTCTCTTTGTTATATGAGCTGGCAGGATCGAGGGGGAATCCTGCTTGGTTCATATCCAGGATTTTCTTCAGCAAGGTCTTCAGCAGTTTTACTATTTCTTGACCAAGCTGTCCATGTAATATCTGGTTATATGTTAAACCGGTGCTAATTCTAATAAGTTTACGGAGATGGCAGGATTTTACTCCAAGTAGATTGTTTAGCAGTTTTGCCAAGTTTAATCTAGTTTGGCAGGATCGCCATGTAATAACTTCTATTTAGAATAAAATACAAATGATTTTGGTTGTGCGCGAATGTTCAGCGCTGACATCAGAATAATTGCTTTATTGATAAAATTCATTCCTATTTATACAAAAGTTATTAACCTATACATATATACATACTAACATTAATATTTACATGCTAAAGGTGCATGACTCAATAGTTGGTTTGTCAGCAAATTATTATATTGACCTACATATTGTCAATGTGAATCCCGCTTGAGCAGTTTGGTATGACGCATCAATATATTGGGCGACTTGGCAAATTCGAATGAACTCATGGTGGTTATCTGGATCAATTTGATATGAACGTTTGTTTGTAAGTATATTTGTAACATTAAGCGTGTTTGAAGTGAGGTGAATTCCACGCAATACTACAGTAGCATCCGTATCCTGGTTGCTTCCTTTAATCGAAAACGAGTTGATAATAGAACCATATATGTATATACTAGCCTTTACCACGAAATGACCCCAACGCTATCGCGGACGGATCCCGAAAACCATCCAGAAATGCCCCCGAAGGGTCTCCAAAATTTCCCGGAATAGTCCCAAAAAACCCGAAATGGCAACGGCACGATTCTAGACTTATCCAGAGAACCACACAGAAATGATCCATGAAGGGTGCGGAAATGATCCCGAAAAAGTGCCGAATTGACCCTGACGGGCTCCCGGGCGGATCTCAAAAACCATCCAGAAAATATCCACGAAGGTCCCTAAATTATCGCGACATACTCCAGAAAAAGTTCCGAAATCACTCCGAGGGGATCCACGACGTATCGCGAAAATCACGCAGAAATGATTCCGGAAGGGTTCCAAAATGATCCCGAAATAGTCCAGAAATGACCCCGAAGGGTTCCAAAACTTATCCCGAAAAAGTAACAAAAAAATCCCCTAATTACTCCTACGGCATCCCGGACGGATCCAGAAATGATCTCGGAAGGGTCCCCAAATGATCCCAAAATGGTCCCGAAATGACCCCGACGGGATCCCGGACGGATACCGAAAACCATCAAGAAATAATGACGGAAGAGTCCCCAAATGATCCCAAAATTATACAGAAAAACTTACGAAATGACCCCTAAAGGGTCCGTATTAGCCCCGAAAAGTCCCGAAATTACCCTGACGGGATCCCGGATAGATCCCGAAAGCCATCCAGAAATTATCCCGAAATAGTCCCGAAATGACCCTGACGGTATCTCGAACGGATCCCTAAATAACCCTGACGGGATCTCGGACAGATCCCGAAAGCCATCCAGAAATGATCTCGGGAGGGTCCTAAATTGATCCCGAAATAATCTCGGAAAAGTCCAGAAATTACCCTGACGGGATCCCGGACGTATCCTGAAAACCATCGTTAAATGATCCCAAGAAAGTCCCGAAATGACCCTGCGGGATCCAGTACGGATCCCGAAAACCATCCAGAAATGATGCCCAAAGGCTCCCCAAATGATCCCGTATTAGTCTCGAAAAAGTCCCGAAATGACCCCGACGGGATTCCTGGCGGATCCCGAAAACCATCCAGAAATTATGCCGGAAGGGACCCCTAATGATCCCGAAAAATCACGAAATGACCCCGACGGGATCCCGAATGGATCCACGAAACCATCTAGAAATCGTCCTGAAATGGCCCCGACGGGATCCCGGACGAATCGCGAAAAACATCAAGATCCATCGAGTATATAATATTGGTGAAGTATAGGTAAATTTATAATGTGTATAAATTATTAAAAAGTAATTCTTCGAAGGGGTGGTGGGATCGCATCTCCTTTCCATGTTCGAAAAAAAATTTCGCTAGTAGACTATTGTCTGTGTCCCAAGTTTCATCAAAATCCATGTAGCCGTTCTGGCGGGATTCAGTAACAAAGGCGATAAAATATAATAATTAAATTATAGCTGTGGATCCTTCTAGACCAATGTGTGCCAAATTTCATCCAAATCCGCCCAGCGGTTCTTGCGTGATTGAGGCACAAAGACAAACGTCTGGACATCCAAACATCTAAACATCCAAACTTTCCCAATTATAATATATTGTCGCGAATATTAGCAAAACTAAGGAGTGCTGTCGTCTCTAAGCCGATGCTAAGCAGTGACGTGAACGCACATCAGTAATTCAATCATTATGTATCTACATAAACGAAACAATATCTGCGTCTACATATATGTACCATGTACGTATACGAGCAGCGGAGAGTCAATGCACTAACACATGCATATATCTGGGATACTCCTATAAGTATGCAATGAGAAAAACTATAAAATTGTGCAATTGTAGTTACAGCTGAGAAGTTTGAGAGCTACTGGACTAGTAGATTCTGGAAGCGCCTAGAAAATGTATAAAATTGTGCAATTTTAGTTATAGCTGAGAAACTTGAGAGCTCATGGACAATGCTAGTAGATTTTAGAAAATGCGAACGAGGAAACCAAAGAGTATAAAAGGCGACAGATGTATAGGCGCTGTAATTCAGTTTGATTTAAGTTGTCAAGCAGTTACGACTAAGACGAGATAGATATAGACTTCCATATATCAAAATAATCAGGATCGAAAAAAAATTTGATTGAGCCATGTCCGTCCGTCCGTCCGTCCGTCCGTTAACACGATAACTTGAGTAAATTTTGAGGTATCTTGATGAAATTTGGTATGTAGATTCCTGAGCACTCATCTCAGATCGCTATTTAAAATGAACGATATCGGACTATAACCACGCCCACTTTTTCGATATCGAAAATTTCGAAAAACCGAAAAAGTGCGATAATTCATTACAAAAGACAGATAAAGCGACAAAACTTGGTAGATGAGTTGAACTTATGAAGCAGAATAGAAAATTAGAAAAATTTTGGACAATGGGCGTGGCACCGCCCACTTTTAAAAGAAGGTAATTTAGAAGTTTTGCAAGCTGTAATTTGGCAGTCGTTGAAGATATCATGATGAACTTTGGCAGGAACGTTACTGCTATTACTATATGTATGCTTAATAAAAATTAGCAAAATCGAAGAAGGACCACGCCTACCTTTAAAAAAAAATTTTTTTTAAAGTAAAATTTTAACAAAAAAGTAAATTATGTCAACATTCAACTCCAGTAATGATATGGTGCAACAAAATACAAAAATAAAAGAAAATTTCAAAATGGGCGTGGCTCCGCCGTTTTTCGTTTAATTTGTCTAGGATACTTTTAACGCCATAATTCGAACAAAAATTAACCAATCCTTTTTAGATTTGGTAGGGGCATAGATTTTATGACGTTAACTGTTTTCTGTGAAAACGGGCGAAATCGGTTGATGCCACGCCCAGTTTTTATACACAGTCGTCCGTCTGTCCTTCCGCATGGCCGTTAACACGATAACTTGAGCAAAAATCGGCATATCTTTAATGAACTTAGTTCACGTGCTTACTTGAACTCACTTTATCTTGGTATGAAAAATGAACGAAATCCGACTATGACCACGCCCACTTTTTCGATATCGAAAATTACGAAAAATTAAAAAAATGCCATAATTCTATACCAAATACGAAAAAAGGGATGAAACATGGTAAGGTAATTGGATTGTTTTATTGACGCGAAATATAACTTTAGAAAAAACTTTATAAAATGGTTGTGACACCTACCATATTAAGTAGAAGAAAATGAAAAAAGTTCTGCAGAGCGAAATAAAAAACCCTTAAAATCTTGGCAGGTACTACATATATAAATAAATTAGCGGTATCCAACAGATGATGTTCTGGGTCACCCTGGTCCACATTTTGGTCGATATCTGGAAAATGCCTTCACATATACAACTACCACCACTCCCTTTTAAAACTCTCATTAATACCTTTAATTTGATACCCATATAGTACGAACTTATTCTAGAGTCACCCCTGGTCCACCTTTATGGCGATATCTCGAAAAGTCGTCCATCTATAGAAATAAGTCCCACACCCTTTTAAAATACTCATTAACACCTTTCATTTGATACCCATATCGTACAAACATATTCTAAAGTCACCCCTGGTCCACCTTTATGGCGATATCTCGAAAAGGCGAACACGTATAGAACGAAGGCCCACTCCCTTTTAAAAATACTCATTAACACCTTCCATTTGATACCCATATCGTACAAACAAAGTCTAGAGTCACCCCTGGTCCACCTTTATTGAGATACCTCGAAAAGGCGTACACCTATAGAACTAAGGCCCACTCCCTTTTAAAATACTCATTAACACCATTCTTTTGATACCCATATTGTACAAACAAATTCTAAGGTCACCCCTGGTCCACCTTTATGGCGATATCTCAAAACGGCGTCCACCTATGGAACTAAGGATTACTCCCTTTTAAAATACTCATTAACGCCTTTCTTTTGATACCCATATTGTACAAACAAATTCTCGGGTCACCCCTGGTCCACCTTTATGGCGATATCTCGAAACGGCGTCCACCTATGGAACTAAGGATTACTCCCTTTTAAAATACTCATTAACACCTTTCATTTGATACCCATATCGTACAAACGCATTCTAGAGTCACCCCTGGTCCACCTTTATGGCGATATCTCGAAAAGGCGACCACCTATACAACAACCACCACTCCCTTTTAAAACCCTCATTAATACCTTTAATTTGATACCCATATCGTACAAACACATTCTAGAGTCACCCCTGGTCCACCTTTATGGCGATATTTCGAAACGGCATCCACCTATAGAACTAAGGCCCACTCCCTTTTAAAATACTCATTAACACCATTCGTTTTATGCCCATATTGAACAAACAAATTCTAGGGTCACCCCTGGTCCACCTTTATGGCGATATCTCGAAACGGTGTCCACCTATGGAACTAAGGATTTCTCCCTTTTAAAATACTCATTAACACCTTTCATTTGATACCCATATCGTACAAACGCTTTCTAGAGTCACCCCTGGTCCACCTTTATGGCGATATCTCGAAAAGGCGACCACCTATACAACAACCACCACTCCCTTTTAAAACCCTCATTAATACCTATAATTTGATATCCATATCGTACAAACACATTCTAGAGTCACCCCTGGTCCACCTTTGTGGCGATATCTCGAAACGGCGTCCACCTATGGAACTAAGGATTACTCCCTTTTAAAATACTCATTAACACCTTTCATTTGATACCCATATCGTACAAACGCATTCTAGAGTCAACCCTGATCCACCTTTATGGCTATATCCCTAAATGGCGTCCACCTATAGAACTATGGCCCACTCCCTCATAAAATACTCTTTAATGCCTTTCATTTGATACACATGTCATACATACATATTCCAGGGTTTCCCTCGGTTCATTTTCCTACATGGTTATTTTCCCTTATGTTGTCACCATAGCTCTCAACTGAGTATGTAATGTTCGGTTACACCCGAACTTAAGCTTCCTTACTTGTTGTTTCTAGTTTTTAAATTTACTTTGTACTAGTAATAAGAATAATAACCAATATGGCACTGTAAAATACTCTGTCTTATATGTGTATTTAAAAAAATTAAATTAAATTAAATAAATTAAATTAAATTAAGAAACAGCCCCAATAACTGAAGCGAAATCAGTCATCAGGTACTGTCAGTAGAGGGGTATACCATGGATCCTCTTCTGTGACGCAAATTCTCATCACACAATGTGGGGAAGCACGAACATCAACAGCAGGGGTGAGTTTATTAGTAGTAACATTATAAGCATTATCAACCGGGGCAATGAACCCACCTTTGTAAATGCTATTAGATGGAAAGTTTTAGATCTTACTCTGTGCAGCCATAATATGGCCAGCATTGCCACTAACTGGCCTGTTTCAGGAGAGGAGTATTCGTATTGTATTCGACTTTGTTCACTTTCCTGCCCGATTTTAGAAGTCTCAGGAAAACCAACTGGGAACTATTCCGTATATTTATGATCTCTTAATTTGCTTGGTGGATATTGTAGATCACTATTTTGATTGAAGAAAAAACAGTTTTAATTCTCCTATATTGTTGTTTGTGTGTCCTTGAATTACACGCGTTTTCCTTTTTTATATTTAATTAAAAAATATTCTCCGTAATTGTTGCTTCTGTGTCCTTGAATTGGGGGCGTTTTTCTTTTTAACTTAATTTAAAATACGCTCGCCGAAGACTGCGCCAGTTTTATTATTTCAATATAAAACAATATCTTGTTGGATGCAAGATTATTTATTGAATGAATTTTCTATTTTTGATAATAGAATTTTTTCTTTCAATTTCAATTGTTACATAGTTTTATAAATAAATATAAAAATATTCAGTAGAATGCGTTAACAGTAATAAGTATTTAATATAATTAACAAATTAAAACTAACATAATAATAATATCAATATATTAGTGGAATAATGTATAACTCGCGCGCTAAGTCCATAAATCTTTCCTCCCGGTGAGAGCCACGGCTCCTGGATTAGCGCCACGTCAAACGAACCCTCCTCAAGGGTTAGGAGGAGTTCGCTCGACGCCACTTTAATCTGTTGGAGGTTTATCTGTAGGACTCGCAGCGTCCTCCCCTTGCCCTTTTGGTATACAGTGCTCGCAGCCCCCTTCAGCCTGTCGTAACTGTTGGGCTGGGTGCTCCTCTGTGCGACTCGCAGCACCATTTGGATGCTGGTCCTCTTCTAATACCTTCGTGGTGACGTCGGCTACCTCCACCTGCGCTTTTCTCCTAGGCTTTTGAGGTCCTTTTCGACTTCGCCCACTTCTAGCGTGTTAGGAGTTTTATCCCGGGGACTTCTTTTCCTGAGTCACGTGTAAATTTTGCCTGTACCAAAGGACATTTTGCCAAGCTGCGTGTACAATATATCCTCCGCCTGCTTGTTTATTTGGAAGATATAGAACTGACCTTCCTCCGGAGGCCGAGATACAATAAGTACCTTCCAATCCTGTGTCGGTATGTTCGGATTCTGATTCTGCAGAAGTCGCAGTGTATCCTCCATCACGCATGGTATCCATACCTTAACTTTTGGTAACGCGAGGATTTGCGCTTTATCCACCACCTCAAACCGCGAGTTCGTGCCTTGCTTTTGGAGGTTTGGGACCACTTCCTCCCGCCACCGCAAGCTCGCGATGTTGTCGCACGCTACCATCTTCAGAACCGAGGGTTTCTCCCAGAAAACCTTTTGAGCTGCCTTCGACCTACTTCTACCGCCTCATGGGCCCATTGCAAGCGCTCGATCTCCACTTCTGCTGGGTCGACCACTGCTTCCAGGCGTTGGACAATTCTTAGTGCTACACGGTACTGCGAGACAGCTCTTTTACTTCGTCTGCTCCGTACCCTTCTCCAATCTTGTACTCCGTTTTCATTTGTGTGCTTTTCCAACACGGATTTCATTGAATCAGCACTACTCTCGCTCTCCGAGTCCGACGCATCGCTTAATGCGTATTTGGCATCCCTGGCTTGCGACTCAGTCCTCCTCCTATCATCGTCCTTATTACAATTGGGTAATAAGTCGTTCATCTTGGTCGTGCGACCACCTGCCCGACAAGGCGGGCTGAGCGGTCCAGTATTATATAAGGGGAAAGAACCGTCCGCCACAGCAGCGCCCCTTACTGTAGTAAGGCCATCAATACTTCCCGAGGTTGCCCGGTATCGGGAAGACTCCGTTCGAATACAGCCGAATTTATCCCCTGGCTGGAAATCGTCCAATAGACATGGTCCGCATAACACCCTGGATTAGGGGGTTGGCAGTTCTTGGTCACCGACATCCCGCCACCCTCCTATAAGGCGAAACGGCGTAGATGCCAGTCCTAAACAACTCCGCCTCAGAGTCGGGCGCTATGGAGTTCGGATAAACCCTCACACCAACGACAAGGTGCCTACCCTAGTGAGGGACGAATGAGAAAGAGTTACTCGCAATTGTTTGGTCACTACAGAAACTACGTCATTACTTGTATGGTATTGCTGATTTAACAATTTACACTGACCATCAATCTTTAATATTCTCCATATCAGAAAAAGGAACCCCAATACAAAACCAAAAAGATGGAAAAACTTCATTGAAGAATATGGCGCAAAACTCGTTTACAAACCTGGACATCAGAATTTTGTCGC
This sequence comes from Eurosta solidaginis, assembly GCF_040869045.1. Lineage (NCBI taxonomy): Eukaryota > Metazoa > Arthropoda > Insecta > Diptera > Tephritidae > Eurosta > Eurosta solidaginis. The sequence goes on from NC_090324.1 coordinate 16,701,688, forward strand.
CGAAGCACCTTTTCGCCAGCTAATAAACAACACTGCAAACTCTGATAACTCCCAACACTCAGTACAAAGCTCCCCAACAGAAAAACTCTAACAAGTTAAGCAACCATTAAACTCATTTAGAAATTAAATTATCGTAAAACAGTCAGATTAGAACCCCGTCGAAATATGCTCACAAAAAAATTTTCTAACAGCCGGCATACGCATTTTTTAACACCAAAACTGAATTGCTAGACAGCCTAAAAAATATAATTAAACCAAAGGGGGTAACTAATGCTCTGCAAATAGACGAGCAAATATTATTTTACGACGAAAATGACATTATCAACACATTTCTAACTGTACCGATCGTACTAGCGCAAACATTGGTGGACGGCATCACCGAAACCGAACAACAAGAACAAAGCATACAAGACGCACACAAACGTGCTCACAGAAACTACAAAAATAACGCACGGGAAATTTCGATCAGATAATACTGGCCAAACATACATGAAGCTTGTAAAAAACAAGTACAGGACTGCGAAATTTGACTCACAAATTAGTATGAATGCCGACCAAATAAACAACCAATAGGCTCAGTGTCATTACCGAACAAGGTAGGCGAATACATACACTTAGGCTTATTTTTTGTGAGCAATAATATGAACATTAGTTAAACCGACAAATACTCAAAATTCTGCCACTTGAGAAAAATACCATCAAAGAAGAACACATACAAATACGTTGACGAAACACTATCACAAATACATATTTATACCCAAACGCAAAGTTTGTAATGACTGATAACGAGTCAACATTTACCGGCATATGTGCACAAAAATAAACAAGCGACTACAAATAACATATACCAAAACTCCAGCCTATCATTCGACAACAAACGGTCAAGTTGAACGAACGCAAAGTACCATAGTAGAACTCGCGAAAGTTTTAACGCATCAACACAGTTCGGCATCTGACGAACTGATATTTGAAGAAGAACGACAATACAACAAAACAATTCATTCGGTAACAAACGAGAGACCCGAGGACGTGTTTTTCAATCAAAGGGGGTATCCTGATATCAAAGAGCATCTTCAACAAAACCAAGAGAGAGTTTTGCGATACCATAACCGTAATCGCATAGAGCTGAACTACAAAGAAGGAGACGTTGTATATTCAAAGACGCATAGAAGGAACAAAAACGTAAAAAAATACACCAAATATATCGTCAAAAAAGACAACGTTGACACAATACTACCAATAAAATAGTAATTATATATAAAGACAATATCAGAGTAAAGGCATGTATGTAATAATATTTACCTTACTTTTCTCTATCGTAGTTATAATATAATAGATTTAACCAATAGGAAATACGTACTAGTAGAAGTAGTTTACATTTATCAGGGCACAGCCTTTTGGTGTCACATATCTTATCTCTCAAAAAAAATCGCGCCATACGAAAGCATAATGAAATCTGTGTATTATTTAGAAAACCAACCTCAAACTCAACTTTTAGTGAACGAATCGAAACTCTGAAAACTTAACTCATTCCAAATATTTATAGACCCAAAAATCACTTAACTTTCTTGGATTCGTGTTAAAATTCATAACTGGCACAGGAAAAAAATACACTTAATATGCTAATAGAAAACAATAATAAGCAAAGAACAATTAATTCGCAGTTCGAAAGAATACTCGAATCCCTTGATCCCAAAGCAATGACCGAAAACATTGTTATAGCAGAAGTTAGTAATGAACTTAAATCAATAACGAACACTATAAATTTTGAAAAAACCAATAATTTTTATTCTGGAACATTAAATTTGAAAGATGTGAACGATTTAATAAGGCAGAAAAAGTTGGATCTTCCAATAATTAATATATTAGAATATGCCGACATTCATATCTGTTACCTACAAGAAGCGGTTATAACAATATACAAATATCTTATCTTCGAAACTAAATGTAGCCTATTTAATGTTTATCCTTGAGCACATAAGCATGGTAAAATTAATTTAGACCCTAAGATCGCAAAATGTAACTATTATCAAAGGATATCTAAACGTAAAAACTATATGAGTAATTTTATTTGTAAATCAGAACCCTCTGACAATTTTACTTTTCAAATATTAGAAAACAAATCAGCCCAATGCGAAACAATCCATGAAAATAATGCAGTGAAGCATCCTAGAGAATGGATATATTGTGACAGATTACGAGCATACTTGGAACAATATGCATATCTCATGCCCTAAAGTGATACATTTTAATGAATTCACATACATCGATAATATCACGTATTGCCATCATCAACGACTACTCAGAGAAATCATACACAACCAACATAACGAAACATTTGAAGTAATCCGCATCCTTTCCTCAAGTTCGATATACAAATTCAGCAATATACAAAAACTCTCAACATTTTGGATGCCTATTGAAGGAAATCCTGTACAGTTTACGTTCTTCATCATAATGCGATTCTTAACCTTGGTATTTATGACTTATGGTATGGTACACCTCTGCCCATACCACGAAAATAGAAGAATTTTAAAACATACAAAGCCAATTGAAGAATTATATGAAATAGAAAAGAACCGTTTTCAATAGCAACTCGTAGCAGCACTGTAGCGAGGACGCTTAAGAATGAGCAGAGCTAACGACCTACCCTCACTTCTGGTCTCGTTCACCATGATAAGCGCTTACTTGTACACCACACTCATTCTGATATGCTTTTTCATAAACTGCAACGGACAAACAATATGTATAACAATAGAAATGCACTAACGCTGATATGCTTTATCATGAACTGCAACGGACAAACAATATGTGTAACAATAGAAATGCACTATTGATAGAATAAGCAATAAAACCCCAATAGTTTTGTATCAGTACAGATAACCTACGCGTTTCAATAGCATAAATACCACTTAGATAAAATAACTCATATTACGTTATCATGTACGCAGGAATAAGAAGACATGTAAACAATTTCCAATACCCAATGCAATCTCGAAACAAATAAATTGTAATGGCTTGTGGCTTAAAAAGCTCCTCTACAGACATCAACCTTCTCAGTGTTACCCCACCGTGTGCACCCTGCTCCTTGTTCAGCCCTGAGTTTCAGCCATTGCCGTGGGATTCAAGAAAGAAGGGTAACACTAGTGAGTCTACACAAGTAGGCCATACAAAAAAAAAAAATTTGGCACACTAGCGGACAGACTAATTCAATTACCAAAAAAAAAATAAACTACATCAAAAAAAATATCAACAACAAAATCACGTTGAGTGATTTGACACATTCCTTACCATTTACAATCCTGGCAGCTTTAGATGGTGGAACTGATCAATACAAAAATTCATTTATTTCTACAGATTACGTACATATATTCAAAAGGGGTGATTTACCTTATATCTACATGCTTATATTTTTGTTGTTATACCAGGCTTCTAATTTTGCATATGATTACTTCAATATGAAAGAAGTGGACACTAAATCAAAACAAACAAAAATTATTAAAATGACTTTTCGGAATTAGAGAGAGGAAGCAAAAGAAAATGCTCTCCCCTACAATTTAAGCTACTCTTCGTTCGCTCTAGCTTATGCTATCCAGAGCGGCCGTCAAAAGAAAGACACTTGCTTATGTACCTATGTACATAGAGACAATTATGTATATATTAGGGCGAAAAAAAAATAATTTTTTCGCGGCAATATTTTACATTTCATTTTTTAAATAATGTTAATAAAACAGGTATATACGCATGTAAAAACAGGAAACTTTTATGTATGTAGACAACATATACCTTTATATATAAAAATCACGTGTCACATTGTTTGTCCGCGATGGCCTCCTAAATTACTGAACCGATTTTAAATTTGTTTTGCACCACGTGTGTAGTTTGATCTAACTTTAAATCAGGGATGCACCTTAACGTTAAGCTAATCGTTTATCAAAAAATTTCCACCGTTTCCGTTGAAACACTTCGAAATATTATCGATAAAGAAATTATCAAGATAAATTTTATCTCGTTTTTAACCGAAACGAAAAGCTTTCGTTAACGATAAAAACGTTAGCAAAAACGTGATACTTTATGTTTGAATTGTGCTGGCAATGCTATAGCCATGGTGATGCCGTAAGGTGGTAACAGCGAGCGGACATACACACACAAACTCCATGTAGTTTGTTTGTGTAGTTCGTTGGTGGTAATGTCAAAAATACTCTGAGAAATGTTCGTACTGTCAAAATTCATGAGAAAAGTAGCAATCAGCTTGGCTAATGCTTTCACTTTTAATGACTCCGCTATCAATCAGCTTTGCCAGCATAGTTTGAAATTAATAATCAACATAAACGATTTGATTTCGTTTTGATATGCCAGAAAACGAAGCGAAATCATTTCGTTAATTTGACGTTCTTAACGTTAATAAACGAAACGAAATGACTTTGTTTCGTTTATTAACGTTAATTATCGTAACGAAATGATATCGGTTCGTTGGTTAAGCATGCCTGCTTTAAATATAGGATAGGTTACGTATACGCACCGGCACTCATATTTTCAGGTGGTGCGGATATACTTCCGTGTAATTGGTTGGTGCCTAATTAAACAACGTGTTTATCAATAAAAAATATTATAGTGAATGATATCAAGTATAGCACACCACCAGGCCCGTGGAGATGGGGGGATTACCCCCGAACCCCGGGTTTCTGAGGGGGCCCGCGATTTAGAAGTACTATGACATTTTTTTTTAATTCAGAAGAGTCTTTAGTTGTTCCATGTGCAATTTTTAAGCCGAATTTCAAAAGCAATGAATATCTGAATTTCGTTTTAATATTATATGAAGTGTGAAAAATAAAAATCTATATATAAAAAAGGAAATGCTAAAATGTGTGTTAGTTGGTGGAATTCCCATGGGTACACCTTTCCGATGCTCAATGGAAAAGTCATAGCTTTGTAGCCGCTTGATCCACCGTACCAATTGTCCTTCGGGATTACGGAACTGCCGAAGCCATTTCAACGCTGCGTGATCTGTCCTGACGCGGAATCGGTGGCCGTAGAGGTATTTGTGAAAATGTTTAATGTACTCTACCAATGCCAACAGCTCTCTCCGTGTAACGCAGTAGTTCCTCTCTGGTTTTCCAATTGAACGGCTGTAATATGCAACTACCTTCTTCTGTCCATCAACCAGTTGTGACAAAACGCCTCCTATATCATATCCACTCGCATCTGTATCCAGAATAAACGTTGCTCCTGGAATCGGATATGCCAACATTGGGACAGTGCACAAACGCTCTTTCAATGTTTAGAAAGCTACTTCTTGCTCCTTCTTTCATTCAAAAGCTTTATTTTTTCTTGTTAGCTTGTGGAGGCTTTGGGCTACGCTGGCAAAATTTGGTACAAATCGCCGGTAATATGTGCACAGCCCAAGGAAACTTCTTAATTCATTCAAGTTCTGTGATCTTGGCCAGTCCCAGTAGTTGTACAACCTGTCGACTGCAGTGCAAATGCAGGCAACAGAAAGTGTCTTTGTGGAAGGAAGATGTCCAGGTAGATGGAAAATTAGTCTCATTCAAAGTAGATACAGGATCGAGCGTAACAATCCTTCCAAAGGGACTATTGGATATTGTTGCTCCCAACTGCAAACTAAAGCCGTCTAGTTCTATACTTTATGCCTTTGGAGGTGGAGTTGTAAAACCGATTGGGTTATCTCAACTTCATTGTAAATTGTATAATGAGAAGAAAAACATTGAAATTTAAATTGCTGACATAGACACAGTGCCTTTACTGGGGTTGACTGCTTGCGTTGCTTTTAGTTTGGTGGACATTGTACGTACCCAGAAACAAACAGCAAGAAAACATTTTTTATAAATTCGGTGACGAGAGAAATAGATCAGAAATTTTTTGAAGATCTTTACTCGGATTTTTTTAAGGGTTTGGGAAGATTTAATAAAACATATAAAATTCATATAAAAGAAAATTCAGTACCTATAGCTAAGTCGGCGAGAAGAATGCCTCACGCCATTTTAGGTCGTTTCAAAGAAAAGCTGGATGAGTTAGAGAAAAATGAAATAAATGCTAGGGCAGATACTAACGAATGGGTTCATCAGATAGTTTTAGTTATGAAGAAAAATAGGAAATATTTAAGGATATGCATCGACCCATCCGACTCAAATGACTGCATATCAGATGGGAGTTTTTTGATACCGACCTTAGAAGATCTTACAACAAGATTAGAAGGGGTTAAGTACTTTAGTGTACAGGAACTAAAGGACGGTTTCTGGCACGTAGTACTAGATGAGGAATCACGGAAATTATGCACTTTCGCCGCCCCATTTGGAAATTTTAAATTTTTGAGCATGCCATTCGGTATTAAATCCGGCCCAAAGATATTTGAAAAAATGAACAACGAAAAATTTGGTGATATGATGAATGTGTTCGCATACATGGATGATTTACTAACTACAGGACGCGGTAGGAGCATGATAGAGCACTGATTTCAGTCTTACAAAGAGCTGGGGAAAAAGGTGCGAAGTTCAACAGAAGTAAAATGAAAATAGCTGTAAATGAAGTTAGTTATTTAGGCCACGTTTTCTCAGAAAATAAAATCACGCCCGATCCAGAGGGAATTAAATCAGTCGTACAAATAGGAAAGCCCAAAACCAAAAAAGGCTTCCAAAAATTTTTGGCTGTCATAAATTACATGCGGTTTTCATTTCAAGCTTATCTCAGCTAACAGCTCCGCTTCGTGCTATGCTTAACCCTAGAAAGATAACGGTATTTAAAAGAAAAATACACTTTTTAACTGGACTGAACGTCACACAGAAGCTTTTAATAAGATTAAAAAGCAAATACTTAACTCGCCTATTTCAATACCTTTCGATGAGAAAAACAGCATATAGATACAGTGTGATGCATCAAAAGATGGACTTGGATGCTGTATATTACAAGATGGCAAACCTATTGCATTCGCTTCTAGACGTTTGTCGGAAGCTGAGAAACGTTACTCGCAAATTGAGAAAGAATTTCTTTCTATTTTGTTCGCTTTTTAAAAATTTAAATTTTACACGTTTGGAAGAAAAGTCAAAATTGCTAACGACCACAAACCGTTAACGGTAATTATAGAAAAGGAAATTCACAAGATTCCATCCGTGGAACTGCAAAACATTAGATTGAAACTGCTAAATTTTTAAACAGAACTTAAGTACAAATCCGGGAAAACAATACATATAGCCGATTACCATTCTCGTTATGCTGCAAAAGCTACGGAAGAAGATTATGACCGTGAATAAAAAAGCTATGTACTTAGCATAAATGTAAGTCACGAACGTAAACTCCAATTTTAAAGAGAGACAGCCTCGGACCCGATATTAAGTACTATCAAACGCTATTATATAAATGGGTGGTCGCACAAAAAGACAAAATGCAGTGAAAATACAAAGTTTTTCTTTAAACGCAGAAAGGAAATTTTCGTAGATGATGCACATTATTTTTTAATGAAAGAATTATAGTGCAAGTGGCAATTAGACAATTAGTGTTAGAGCAACTTCATGAGACATATAGTGGAATTACAAAGACGCGAAAGAAAGCTAGAAATGCACTTTATTGGCCTGGATGGACGAACAAATCGAAAAAGTGATTAGCACATGTATGGTCTGCCAAGTAAATGCTAATAAAAATCAAAAACAGCCGCTTATTGCTCATGAAATACCGAAGAGGCCCATCGTGAAAATAGCGTGTGATATATATCAATTTAACCATAAGGACTACTTAGTCGCGGTTGACTATTTTTCGAAATTGATAGAGTTAGGAGAGCTTAAAGGCAAACAAGCTAAATATGTAAATTTGCAATTGACCGAAATATTTTGTATAAGCGGAATACCGAATACTGTAATAGCAGGTAATATGCCATTTAGTTTTTTTGAATGTAAAGAGTTCGCGAAGTTGTTGGACTTCAAATTTGAAACAAGCAGCCCCCATTATCCAAAATCAAATAGACTAGCTGAACGCGCAGTTCAGATCTGCCAAAATATAATGAAAAATCGACTAGTATTCATGATGTGTATTTAGTTTTATTGGATTATAGAAATGCTCCAACAAAAGATTTATCATTCTCTCCATCGCAATTAATGAACAGTAGGGTTTTGCGTTCAAAATTACCAATTTTCAATAAGAAATACGACCCTCAAATTTGTGCAAATTCCACAAGTCAATCAAGACCAAACAAGAAAATGTTAGACAATTTTACAACCGAAATGCTAAAAGCAGAGAGAGCTTTAAATTAAAAGAAAAAGTCCATGTATGGACAGGCCGTTTGGAGGAGGGCATAATATCCAAAGTTTGGCACACACCTAGATCATATGTGGTGAAAACAACAAACGGGGAATATCGACGAAATACTAAAGACATACGCAAACGTATTGTTTCGAAAATTTCTGGCAAAGGCAGCTTCCTTCCTGACGGAAAATCATGTACAATTGGCAAACGCAATCGTAGTGGCAGGAAGTACTAAGAAATTGTAAAATATTGTATTTTTAATGCTAATATTTATTTTAGTTTTTTCTTAAAAAAAAAAAATTACTTAAATGAATTGAACTTAACTAAGCTTATGGCAGAAAAATATATAAAATGTATATTTAAACACTAACTTAACTATGCTTAGGCTACAAATATTTGTATATATAACACGTCTACTTAAAAAAAAAAAACACAAGTAAAGATAAAGAAAGAATTAATGTGAAATTGTTAAACTTTGCTGATACCGAAACCCTTACAAAAAAAGGGAAATGTAGCATCGATAATACTTGGTAGTTATCGATAAGCATACTTTGTATCACCACTATAAAGATTACTAAATAAAGACAGTTGAAATCATAAGCTAAAAGAGAAGACATCAATGCAACATAAACAGTGAGCACTTTTTGGGACTCAGTTTCCGTCCAGCACCAGCTATTCTTTGGAAAGCTTCCCCCAAGTTCTTAAGATGTTCTTCAAAGTTCTTTCCCAATACGATGATGTCATCTAGGTACACCTAGCATGTTTGCCAATGTAGTCCGTTGAGTACCATAAGATCCATAAGTCTTTCAACAGTAGCTGGTGCATTACGTAGTCCAAAGTGCATTACTGTAAACTGCCAAAGACCACCTCCGACACTGAAGGCTGTTTCCTCCTTGTCTTCCTCCTTCACCTCCACTTGCCAGTAGCCACTTTTCAAGTCCAGTGTAGAAAACCATTTCTACTTATTATTTAAGAATTCATGAGCTTAACACCGTCTTATAATAATTAAATATTCAATTATTATGTTTTTCTTGAGAGAAACTGAAAAGAAAGAAAGAAAAATTTAAGAAGACAAAAATGGTATCATCGCAATATGCCAGTAAATGTATCTTTCTTTCTTTTCAGTTTCTCTCGTGAAAAACATAATAATTGAAAATTCAATTATTATAAGACGGTGTTAAGCTCTTGAATTCTTAAATAATATATATAAATTGAACACACCATTAAAACAAACAAAACCATTTCGCACCAGATAGCGAGTCCAGAGTGTAGTCAATTCTTGGCAACGGGTAGCTATCCTTTTTCGTGACGTCGTTCAACTTCTGGTAGTCCACGCAATCTTAATTTTTCCATCCTCCTTTTTCACAAATACTACCGGTGACTCCATAGACTAGCTGATGGTTCGTTTACGCCGATAGTTGAAACGTTTTCCTGGACCTGTTCACAATTAATAACTACTTCAGCCTCCTGGAATTTTCCCAATGTAGTTCCTTTGGTTAATTTGAGTGGTGACTTGAACTCATTGAGTACTCTTACCAGAAGATGTCCATCTTGGTTAGTCATAGGCAGGGGTTTTCCTACAAGTATATTCGTTTTTGATTTGTTTGCGGGCTCGACAACCCACAATTTGTTTGTCCTACAATCTCCATCAATCTTTGCTCAGATGACCGCCCCCCATTTTGGTGGTATTTGCTGATTCTCCTCCACCAGCACTCGTTTATTGCTGTAGCATTTTTCGTAGCCGAACTTAAGTGGCAAATCCATGTTCTTATATCGAATCGTCTTACTTTGCATGCCGATCGCTTAAGAAGTCCACTCCAGTTATGATTTCATCAACAACCTGTATAAAATTGTGTACTACCGTAACGTTCCCAATTGCAACTTCACATGCTACTTCTCATAGAACCTGGGTGTCTTCTCCAGTGGCTGTACGCAATCTTTCTCCATGCAATGGTCTTATCTTCCTGTTAACTAAATCCGATCGAATGATGGAATGAGATGCACCCGCATCTACAGTCAGTAAAGGTTCCTTTACATCCACATGTCCTCCGACATTAAGATTGCTTGATCTTCTTCCAATACGATGATAGAGATTATGCGGCATTCTTTTGCGGGAGCCAGCTGTCGCCCCTTCCGGCTGACTCGCTTTAGTTTAACGATTGAGTGGACTTGGAGATTTGCTCATCTCCTTCAGCTCTGCGTTTACGGCCACCCAAATTGCAGTTTCCTGAGTCAATGCATGTGATACGTATGTCGCTCGCTTCGTTTCACCATCCCGTATCGCACGGGTACGTCGGTATTCGCCAAATGTGCAAGCTTTCGACATCTGCCGCAAACTCCTGCAAAATCGCATTAGCTTTTTGGTAGCGGTTTTGCAACTCTATTTGGTATATCTGCTTCCTGTGTTCACTTCCATATCACCTCTCTACAGCGCCCAGCAATGTTTCGTAGTTGTTCCGCTCTCCCATGGGAATCGTCTGTAGGATTTCAACAGCAGATCCTTTCAATGCCACGAATAGTGCAGCATCATTGTCTTCAGCATTCCAGTTGTTCACCGTGTTCCCAAACTGAAACTTAAATACCTGGAAAGGAACAGAGGCGTCAAGGGATGGAGTTTTTACCTTCGGATTACTCGCTGAAATAGCCGGACGATTAAGTTCCAACTCTTGGATACGACCACTTAGGGCTTTTATCTCGGCATCAATTTTGCCCTCGAGTTGCAAAATTTTTGCATCCAGCTCTTCTAGTTTCGCAAAGAGCTCCGATAATACCTATTCCGAAATTTCAGATATACGTGCGTCTTGCGCTTCCAGTTGGCAATGTATGCCCAAATGTGCTTCAACCTTATGCATGTCTCCTACGATTCCAGTTGAAATGACCTTTGCAACGAGTGCCTTCTGTGCTTCCATCTTGGATGTTATACGGTCCTGCTGCGATTCCAGTTTGGATGCCATTGTCGTTGTTTGTGCAGATATTGCAGCCAATATCATGTTCAAATCTGTGCGCGTCACTGTCTGCTATGTTTCGTTTTTTCTTCCTTTTTTGTTGTTGTCTCGGCGATATCAGGATAAAAGACATGCTCCTCAATATTGATTCCTTCGGACTCCGCAACTTCTCGTAGCCTTGCTTGAAGTTCGCACTTATTGCCGGTTGTATTCAATCCACGGTTCTCCAATTCTTTTTTTAGTAGCTGGATCTTCAATTCACTTAACTTTTCCATGACCAACTTGTATTGGAAAGCTTCGTTTATTCATATATTCCTCTTCTGATACCAATTGAAATGAGCTTGGGGATTCCGACTACAAATATGGCTTGAGAAAAGAAGTAAAATTGGAATTTTTATTTCTGAAAATAGACTAAGGCTGTACATGGAATGTTTATGTGAATATAAGTAAACGGGAGTGAATTCCCATGTATAAACATTGCCTTGAATAACCGCGGCATAAATATTTCTATGTAAAATACTAGAAGACCCGACAGACGTTGTCCTGCCCTAAATTTAGCCTATCTGCATACATTTTAAGAAGCTTTTTTCCATCTGACTCTGCCCTCCCCCCCTCTACACTTTTTCCTAATCCTCTTATTCACTCCTCCCTCCGTCTTTTTCGCTTAATCTATATCCATCTTCGTCTCATTCTCCTTCCGAATTAATTGCTTTATCGTATCTGGCTTTCATCTTGTCACTCATAATCTTTGTTCGTTGCCTTATCAGATCATGTGTTTCTCTTAGCTCTTCTTCCAAATCACTAGTGGATTTCTATCCCAAACTTCAAATCAGCTGGCAGTATAAGGTCATTGCCAAAAATTACTTTTGCAGGGGTTTGGCCCGTTGTCTCATGCACTGCTGATCGGTAAGCTATCAAGAATAATGGTATGCGGGTATCCCACTCTTTATGGTACTTGGCTGCTACTTTCCTTAAGTGCTCCTCCAATGTTCTATTGAATCGTTCTACCATACCATCGGATTGAGGATGCAATGCAGTTGTCCGTGTTTTTCGAATGCCCAATGATTTACACATTTCCAGGAACACAGCTGATTCGAAATTCCTGCCTTGGTCAGAATGTAACTCCATTGGTAAACCATACCTTGCAACCCAATTGTTTATAAACACTTCTGCTACTGTTTCCGCTACTTGATTTGGGATTGGGTATACCTCTGGCCATTTGCTGAAATAATCTATAACTACCAGTACATATTTGCTTCCGCCGTTTCTAGTAGGAAATATTCAATTATCATAAGACGGTGTTAAGCTCTTGAATTCTTAAATAATATATATAAATTGAACACACCATTAAAACAAACAAAACCATTTCGTACCAGATAGCGAGTCCAGAGTGTAGTCAATTCTTGACAACGGGTAGCTATCCTTTTTCGTGACGTCGTTCAACTTCTGGTAGTCCACGCAACCTTAATTTTTCCATCCTTCTTTTTCACAAATACTACCGGTGACTCCATAGACTAGCTGATGGTTCGATTACGCCGCTAGTTTAAACGTTTTCCTGGACCTGTTCACAATTAATAACTACTTCAGCCTCCTGGAATTTTCCCAATGTAGTTCCTTTGGTTAATTTGAGTGGTGACTTGAACTCATTGAGTACTCTTACCAGAAGATGTCCATCTTGGTTAGTCATAGGCAGGGGTTTTGCTGCAAGTATATTCGGTTTTGATTTTTTTGCGGGCTCGACAACCCACAATTTGTTTGTCCTACAATCTCCATCAATCTTTGCTCAGATGACCGCCCCCGATTTTGGTGGTATTTGCTGATTCTCCTCCACCAGCACTCGTTTATTGCTGTAGCATTTTTCGTAGCCGAACTTAAGTGGCAAATCCATGTTCTTATATCGAATCGTCTTACTTTGCATGCCGATCGCTTAAGAAGTCCACTCCAATTATGATTTCATCAATAACCTCTATAAAATTGTGTACTACCGTAACGTTCCCAATTGCAACTTCACATGCTACTTCTCATAGAACCTGGGTGTATTCTCCAGTGGCTGTACGCAATCTTTCTCCATGCAATGGTCTTATCTTCCTGTTAACTAAATCCGATCGAATGATGGAATGAGATGCACCCGCATCTACAGTCAGTAAAGGTTCCTTTACATCCACATGTCGTCCGACATTAAGATTGCTTGATCTTCTTCCAATACGATGATAGAGATTATGCGGCATTCTTTTGCGGGAGCCAGCTGTCGCCCCTTCCGGCTGACTCGCTTTAGTTTAACGATTGAGTGGACTTGGAGATTTGCTCATCTCCTTCAGCTCTGCGTTTACGGCCACCCAAATTGCAGTTTCCTGAGTCAATGCATGTGATACGTATGTCGCTCGCTTCGTTTCACCATCCCGTATCCCACGGATACGTCGGCATTCATAAATGTGCAAGCTTTCGACATCTGCCGCAAACTCCTGCCAAATCGCATTAGCTTTTTGGTAGCGGTTTTGCAACTCTATTTGGTATATCTGCTTCCTGGGTTCGCTTCCATATCACCTCTCTACAGCGCCCAGCAATGTTTCGTAGTTGTTCCGCTCTCCCATGGGAATCGTCTGTAGGATCTCAACAGCAGATCCTTTCAATGCCACGAATAGTGCAGCATCATTATCTTCAGCATTCCAGTTGTTCACGGTGTTCTCAAATTGAAGCTTAAATACCTGGAAAGGAACAGAGGCGTCAAGGGATGGAGTTTTTACCTTCGGATTACTCGCTGAAATAGCCGGACGATTAAGTTCCAACTCTTGGATACGACCCCTTAGGGCTTTTATCTCGGCATCAATTTTGCCCTCGAATTGCAAAATTTTTGCATCCAGCTCTTCTAGTTTCGCAAAGAGCTCCGATAATACCTATTCCGAAATTTCAGATATACGTGCGTCTTGCGCTTCCAGTTGGCAATGTATGCCCAATTGTGCTTCAACCTTATGCATGTCTCCTACGATTCCAGTTGAAATGACCTTTGCGACGAGTGCCTTCTGTGCTTCCATCTTGGATGTTATACGGTCCTGCTGCGATTCCAGTTTGGATGCCATTGTCGTTGTTTGTGCAGATATTGCAGCCCATATCATGTTCAAATCTGTGCGCGTCACTGTCTGCTGTGTTTCGTTTTTTCTTCTTTTTTTGTCGTTGTCTCGGCGCTATCAGGATAAAATACATGCTCTTCAATATTGATTCCTTCCGACTCCGCAACTTCTCGTAGCCTTGCTTGAAGTTCGCACTTATTGGCGGTTGTATTCAATCCACGGTTCTCCATTTCTTTTTTTAGTTGCTGGATCTTCAATTCACTTAACTTTTCCATGACCAACTTGTATTGGAAAGCTTCGTTTATTCATATATTCCTCTTCTGATACCAATTGAAATGAGCTTGGGGATTCCGACTACAAAGCTGGCTTGAGAAAAAAAGTAAAATTGGAATGCTTATTTCTGAAAGTAGACTAAGGCTGTACATGGAATGTTTATGTGAATATAAGTAAACGGGAGTGAATTCCCATGTATAAACATTGCCTTTAATAACCGCGGCATAAATATTTCTATGTAAAATACTAGAAGACCCGACAGACGTTGTCCTGCCCTAAATTTGGCCTATCTGCATACATTTTAAAAGCTTTTTTCCGTCTGACTCTGCCCTCCCCCCCTCTACACTTTTTCCTAATCCTCTTATTCACTCCTCCCTCCGTCTTTTTCGCTTCATCTATCTCCATCTTCGTCTCATTCTCCTTCCGAATTAACTGCTTTATCGTATCTGGCTTTCATCTTGTCACTCATAATCTTTGTTCGTTGCCTTATCAGATCATGTATTTCTCTTAGCTCTTCTTCAAAATCACTAGTGGATTTCTATCCCAAACTTCAAATCAGCTGGCAGTATAAGGTCATTGCCAAAAATTACTTTTGCTGGGGTTTGGCCCGTTGTCTCATGCACTGCTGATCGGTAAGCCATCAAGAATAATGGTATGCGGGTATCCCACTCTTTATGCTACTTGTCTACTTCTTTCCTTAAGTGCTCCTCCAATGTTCTATTGAATCGTTCTACCATACCATCGGATTAAGGATGCAATGCAGTTGTCCGTGTTTTTCGAATGCCCAATGATTTACACATTTCCAGGAACACAGCTGATTCGAAATTCCTGCCTTGGTCAGAATGTAACTCCATTGGTAAACCATACCTTGCAACCCAATTGTTTATAAACACTTCTGCTACTGTTTCCGCTTCTTGATTTGGGATTGGGTATACCTCTGGCCATTTGCTGAAATAATCTATAACTACCAGTACATATTTGCTTCCACCGTTGCTAGTAGGAAATGGACCGGCGACATCCATAGCGATCCTTTCAAATGGCGCACCTGAGTTATATTGCTTCATCTGGCCATGACTTCGGGTTCTAGACCCTTTCGCTCTGCTGCAAACCTCGCAGCTCGCAATCCACTCAGTGACCGACTGACGGCAACCAACCCAATAGAATCTCTGTTTAATCTTCTCGAGCGTCTTCAAGGTTCGAAGATGACCTCCGCTTGGACCATTATGCAGCTCACTGAGCACGTCAGGAATCCTCTTTCTGGGAACAACTATCAGTTTCTTTTTTCTTTGACCATCCTCACTCTCCCATACTCGATGCAAGCAACCGGATATCAATTCTAAACTGTTCCACTGTGCCCAATATGACTTCGCAATGGGACTCGCTGCTGACATCTCCTCTCTGCTTGGTCTTTCGTGTCGTTCAAGCGCTTGCATAACATGTGACAGATCTGTATCTTCTAGCTGACACTTTCTTAGCTGTTCCCTGTCCCATTCATCCGTACACGTTATAGTCATTAGCCGGACATCTATAATGTCTTCTTTAGCCTCGGCCTTTGAACAGTGCTTGCATTCCAAACTACATGGTCTTCGTGACATTGCATCGGCATTTCCATGGGTACTACCTTTTCAATGTTCAATGGAAAAGTCATAGCTTTGTAGTCGCTCGATCGACCGTGCCAATAATCCTTCCTGATTACGGAACTGCAAAAGCCATTTTAACGCTGCGTGATCTGTCCTGGCACGGAATCGCTGGCCGTAGAGGTATTTGTGAAAATGTTTAATGCACTCTACCAATGCCAACAGCTCTCTCCGCGTAACGCAGTAGTTCCTCTCTGGTTTTCCAATCGAACGGCTGTAATATGCAACTACCTTCGCCTGTCCATCGACCAGTTGTAATAAAACGCCTCCTATAGCATATCCACTCGCATCTGTATCTAGAATAAATGTTGCTCCTGGGATCGGATATGCTAACATTGCGGCAGTGCACAAACGCTCCTTCAATGTTTGGAAAGCCACTTCTTGCTCCTTCTTTCATTCAAAAGCTTTATTTTTTCTTGTAAGCTCATGGAGGCTATGGGCTACGCTGGAAAAATTTGGTACAAATCGGCGGTAATATGTGCACAGCCCAAGGAAACTTCTCAATTCATGTAGGTTCTGTGGTCTTGGCCAATCCTTTACAGCCTCTATCTTTTCGTTCGCAGTGCAGATGCCCTCTGTCATTACCTTGTGATCCAAATAATTTACTTCCTTTTTAAACAGCGCACACTTTATGGGACTTAACTTCAGACCAGCGCCAGCTATTCTCTGGAAAACTTCCTCCAATTTCTTAAGATGTTCATCAAAATTCTTTCCCAATACGATGATGTCGTCCAGGTTCACCAAGCATGTTTTCCAATGTAGTCCTTTCTGTACCTGGTCCATGAGTCTCTCAAAAGTAGCTGGTGTATTACAAAGTCCAAAAGGCATCACTGTAAATTGCCAAAGACCATCACCAACACTGAAGGCTGTTTTCTCTTTATCTTCCTCCTTCACATCAACTTGCCAGTAGCCGCTTTTCAAGTCCAGTGTGGAAAACCATTTCGTACCAGATAGCGAGTCCAGAGTGTCGTCAATTCTTGGCAATGGGTAGCTATCCTTTTTCGCAACGTCATTCAACTTCGCCAGTGGAACACTACGTGGAGCTTGACGGATCGGCCTCGCATCTCCAGTGTCAATTTGATGTTTCACAACATTGATGCGGCCTGGTTTGGAGCCATCCTGGTCAAATATGTTCGCGCACTTTAGGAGCAGTTGTTTTGCCTTACTCTGATAGGCTTCGTCTAGCCCCTGCGTCCATGTCGTGATGTCATTTGAAAGATCAGTATTACTAGATGAAACGTGTTCCTAGAGCTGTTCACAGTTAATAACTACTTCGGCCTCTTGGCATCTTCCCAAAATAGCTCCTTTGGTCAAACTGAATTGTGACTTGAACTCATTGAGTACTCTTACCGGAATACGTCCATCTTGTTTTGTTATAGCCAGGGGTTTTCCTACAAGCATGTTCACTGCTGATTTATGTGCTGCTTCGACAACGGCGTATTAGTTGCAACTCCTGTATATGACCTCGGAATGTTTCAATCTCGGCATCGATTTTGTTCTCAAGTTGCAAAATTTTTGTGTCATTCGCCTCCATCTTCGAAGAAATACGTCCTTCTTGCTCTTCCAGTTGTGCAGAGATCTGCGCTGATATTTGTGCCGACATTTCGGATATTCGTGCCTCTTGTGCTTCAATCTTCGATGTTATACGGTTCTCCTGCGATTCCAGTTGAGATGCTATACGTGTCTCCTGTGATTCCATCTGTGATGACATATACGTTTTCTGTTCTTCCAGTTGAGTTTCCATTTTAGATGTTATACGTGTCTCCTGTGATTCCAATTGTGATGACATGTTGGTAGATATTTGTGATGACATTTCGGACATTTGTGCCGATATTGCAGCCAATATCATGTTTAGGTCTGTGTTCGCCATTATCTGCGGTGTTTCATTTTTCTTCTCCAATTTTGTTGTCTCATCGCCATCAAGATGAAAGTCATACTCTTCCAAGTCAATTCCTTCTAATTCCATTGCCTATCTTAGTCGTACCTGAAGTTCGAGTTTAATGCCGGTTGTATTCAATCCACGGCTCTCCAACTCCTTCTTCAGTTGCTGGATCTTCAATTCACTTAACTTTGCCATGTTCTTGTTGTCCTCTGGATTTTATTCAACAATTACTCTTCTGACACCAATTGTAACGAATTTACTTGCAAATCCTCTTATTCGCCCTTCTGCTAAGTTCGAATCACTAAACTGTTGAATAAATAACTCCAATATTGAATAGTGAAAAAAAGGCCTTTATTAAAGTACTTCACAATAACACTTATACTTAGCAACTAGCTTGCTTAACAACCAAACCGATTGATGCTCAAATGAAACTCTCCCTTCGCCTCTACTATCGCGCCTTTTATACTTTTTGATTTCTCATTGCATACTTCCAGGCTTTTCCATTCCAGAACTTACTAGATAGTTTCAGCTACAAAATCGCCAGCCACAACTACGTTTATAACTTCTCATTTGAGTAATACTTGCACAAATTATTGCCCTCTCTTGTGAGCAATTCATTTAAGATATATGCATGTGTTGGTGCATTGCTTCTCCGCTGCTCGTATACGTACATATGTGTAGACGCAATTATTGATTCGTTTATGTAGATCAGGGCTATTCAAAACTGAAAGTGCACCTGTATTAGTGAGAGCGCAATCGGAGCGATGATCGTGCGGGTGAATTGATTTTTCATTTAGTCGCTTACTAGCAAGCAACGAGCTAACAACAAGTATATGTGTCGCGCATAATTTTTCATACATATTTTGATACCGATCAGCTGATACCCACCACCGATGTTGCACCGCCCAGTGGCAAGGGACGACTAACTCAATTAACGACGATAGAGCGAATCAATGCGTGTGAAATGAGAGGGCACAATTGTGCTATGAATTGAATAGCCCTGATGTAGATACATAATGATTCCTCTATGGATGTGCATGATATCACTGTTTAGCAACGGCTTAGAGTTGGCAGCACCCCTTAGTTTTGCTAATATTCGTAACAATATATAGATTTTCATTTTTCACACTTCACTATAATATTAAAACGAAATGCAGATTTTCGTTGCTTTTGAAATTCGGCTTAAAAATTGCACATGGAACAACTGAATTGAAAAAAAATCTCATAGTACCTCTAAATCGCGGGCCACCTCAGAATTCCAATTTGCGTGGTGCTTGTTTTAATTTTTCCTATAAATTGGAAGGACGCATATGAATTTTTACTGAGAATCTGTCTATGGCAGAAATACACTCGAAATCACTGCCGAGGCCCGAACCCGGTTAGAAAGAGTATTCTAATTGGACCGGGACTTAAAGCCAGGATTTTCGGTGAAGTAGGTGAAGGACGTTACGCTATATAGCGTAAGGGAAAATCGAAATTTGGAGACTGAATTTTACACTTGTCCCGTAAAAACAATTAATTTTTACCAAAATGTTGTTTTCGAAAAACATATTTAAATTTTTTGTTATTTTAACAATTATTGATACAAGTACTGGCGGCCGCTGCGGTGTGATGCTAGCGTGCTTCGCGTACCATACCAAAGATCCTGGGTT
This sequence comes from Eurosta solidaginis, assembly GCF_040869045.1. NCBI lineage: Eukaryota > Metazoa > Arthropoda > Insecta > Diptera > Tephritidae > Eurosta > Eurosta solidaginis. The sequence goes on from NC_090324.1 coordinate 16,721,398, forward strand.
CACGCCCCGGGCAAAGCAATATCAAAATTTTAGAAGCAAATTTTTTCAATTAGAAGAAAATATTTTCTAAGCGGGTTCGCCCCTAGGCAGTGTTTGGCAAGCGCTTCGAGTGTATTTCTGTCATGATAAGCTTCTCAGTGAAAACTTATCGGCCTTGCAGATGCCGTTCGGAGTCGGCATAAAACAAGTAGGTCCCGTCCCGCCAAATTGTTGAAAAAATTAAAAGAGCAAGACGCAATTTGGAAGAGATGCTCGGCCTAAAATCTCTTCGGAAGTTATCGCTTCTTCCATTTATTTTATTTTTTGATACAAGTACTGCCAACGGTAGTTTTTAAACGGTTTTATTTAGCTTGACTTGACAGGCCGGACGACATGAATGTTATAATTGAAATTTAAGTAACTTTCCGATAAGCTACAAGCTTGAAATATAGTTCAGAACCCGATGAAAATGCAATAATAAGAAAAAAACTGCGATAGGTGGCACATGGGTCGAAATATTTCATTGATAGTCATATGTAAGACCAACTGAACCTTACGCATCACATTTTTAGAAATTTCACGCGCCCAATGCTATTATTTAATTGTCTGATCAACGCCCTAGATTGACTAGTACCTAGGACCTACCTAATTATTTTCTAGCTTTTAGTATTATTATTACTTTATGTAAGTACTAGCCTTTACCCGCAGCCCCGTTCGCAAGGAGAAAATAAAATATAAAAATAACTAAATAACCTGATAACATGAAAGGCACGCTTACGTGAATAGTACAATACAGTTTTTTTTTTAATTAAAAGATTATTATACATTTTATTTTTAAGTTAAATTAATTGATATGACAGGGGTGAAGGAACATAGAACAAAGGAGTGAAGTTACAATTAATTAAAGAGAATTTTTTAGATGAAAATAGTGTTGCTTTTTCGGGTATTTAGTTGGTTAAAATATTACAAAAAGTATAATTATAGTTATAACAGTTCGTTACAGGAGTCATTTAAACAAATTGTATTGTATTGTATTGTATTGTGTTGTATAATCTTTATTTTCCCGTAAATATTTACAACTTCTAGAAATAAAAATACAAAAAAGAAAATAGATAATGACATTAGATGCTCATTCAAAGAGCAGAGGAAATGCAATTTCATTCGTTTAGTATTATAAATGCTTGTGGGGCGCATAATAATAACAAATAATAATTGCTTACAATTGAAAATATATAAATATGTATAAGGAAAAAGTATACTATGTATATTAAAACAAAAAATTCAAAATTACAGATGTCAAGGTACTTTCATGAAATGGAAAAAGAAAAAAAAACTCGATGCTAATGGATACAGGTACTTATATTATAGGTCTCAAAAGAATTTCAATGCCCTCATGATTGAAACCAAGTAGCCACTGCTTCACTTCCCTCAGAAACGCTGGTAGCCTTCTAATGAGTCGTATTTTATCAGGTAGTTTGTTAAATAGATTACATGATACGATGGTGTAGAAGTTACGAAAAAGTGTGGTGCGAAAGCTAGGAACTTTTGTTTGAGATAACGTCTTATTTCTCAGATTGTAAAGGTTGTATATTGAACTTTGCGTATACCCGCTCCTTATAAAAAAATGTTTAAAACTTTAAAATAGTATAAGTGCCGCACAGGAAAAATATTTAATTTTTGAATACATCCATAGAGTGTGTTAAACGGCCAGCTTTTCATATTCTTCGGATTAGACACTTCTGTAGGATTAAACGCTGATGGATCTTACTAGCGTAGCCACCACCCCAACAACTGACTCCGTATTGTAATTTTGAATGGATTAGTCCATGATACACCAATAACAATATTCTATTGGAACACAGTTTTCTTAAGTTATAGAAAGAACGAAGAGCTGATAACATATAAGATTTCATTGCAGAAATATGCGATGACCAACTTATATTGTGATCGATTATAACACCCAAATATTTGAAATTAAAAGCGACTTCGATCTCAAAACATTTACTGTCACAACTTATTTTCTCATCAAAACTGACAGTTTTGTTATTTTGAGTACAAGTAGTTGAACACAAACGATGCCGCATACATATAGAAACATGAAAGACAACCTCGTTCTTAGGTATTTCCTTCCCGCAAAGGTTGAAATACATCAACTTGGTTTTGCTGCTTACCACGAGCTTATGCCTTGCGAACCAAGATCTTAAAAGGTAAACATCCTGATTAATATCAGCAAAAAGATTAAATTCATTTTTCGATCCATATGCGATGGCAAGGTCATCAGCAAAGGCTGTTACTTTACCAATAAAAGGCAAAGAGAATATTGAATTTATGTATATTAAAAACAAGATTGGTCCCGGAACCGAACCCTGTGGAACCCCTAGGTTATAGGCCTGGGTTCACTTAGTTTATTTTCAACTTTAACTTTCTGAACTCTATGCTCTAGATATGACGTAAACCAATTAATAATGTTACCACGAAAACCTGCGTAGCTAAGCTTGCTTATTAGAATACTATGGTCAACCATATCAAATGCCTTTGTTATGTCTACAGAGGGACTTGCACAACATTTTTTATCATCAATTGACTTATAAATAAAGGAAGAAAATCTAGAAGAGCATCTTCAGTAGAAAACCCGGACATAAAACCAAATTGCTTAGGGCTAAAAAATTTAACTTCGTTTAAATAGGACAGCACCCTATTTTTCACTGCTTTCTCAAGAATTTTTGAGATTGAAGATAAAAGAGATATGGGCCTGTAGTTATTTTTGTCATTTTTATTCCCTTTTTAAATAATGGTATAACCGCATTTTAAGTGAGCAGGAAAAACTCCAGAGGCTATACTTAAATTAAATAAATGTTCTAAAATATCAACAATGTTAAATGTTATGCTCTTTAACGTTCGATTTGATATGTTGTCATTACCACATGAATTAGAGTTACTTAGAGATTTAATTATATTAATAATTTCTGCGCCTTTAATTGCATCAAAGAAAAAACTGTTACTCGACGGAAAGAATTCGGTATGTATTGGGTTTGTATAGCAGGTGCAGGGCTTAGGATTACTGCTTAAATCGGAGGCTTTTCCTACGTTGACAAAGAAATCATTGAGTTCGTTTCCAACTTCCTGAGGCTCCGACACATCTACACCATTCACGTTTAATATGAGTGAGACGCACTTTCTTTTATAATTACGGTTTGTTATTCTATTTACAGCATCCCATTCTTTTTTGGAGATGCCCTGCGTTATGAAAAGGAGGTTTTGAAAATATTTATCTCGCCTTGTACGTATTTCTTTGTTTACCCTTTTAGTCAACATACGCGCACGATTTCTTAGCTTAGTATTCGCCGGATGCCTGTTGTTTCTTTTCCGTAACGTGTTTTTCAGCCTGACCTTTTTTAATACAGTTTGAGTGATCCAAGGTTTAAGTGTTAAAGTTGATCTTTTAGGAAAAATAGAAATACTTGAGTAGTTTATGTGCATCGTAAGTGTTTCCATAAAAAAATTATATGCTTCGTCTACATTTGACTCATTTAAAACTGTTTCCCATCAAAGCGAAGTGTTTCATTTAAAACATAAAAATTTATTTTCTTAACTCCTTCCTCGCAATTGGTAATTCGCCTATTTGCATTTAAATTAGTAAGTTGAATTCCGGTCATACAATGGTCCAAAATTCCAAAGTCAATGTTTATACCAGCATGCATATTCTCTTCAATATTACTAAATCTACCATAACCATGGTCTATACAGGTCCCTGATTCTGGCCTAGTAACCTCATGAATGAAGGAAAATAAACCATGTTCTGCAAGGAGCGCAAGATAGTTGTCTAGCATAGAATTGGTGCTCATTAAATCAAAATTAAAATCGCCTAATATAACAATATTTGGTGCTTTTTCTCTACTTAAAAAAGAGAGAATTCCTCATGGAACAATTTAAAAGTGAAATCTATACAGACATACATAATAAGCTTCTATTATTGGTTAATAAAATTAAATAAAAAGTAAAAAATAAATTGACTGTAAAGAAATATAACGCTTTATAAGTTCATTGTAATCTTTAACGATAATTAGGCTTCTTCGTCTGCGACAAAAAAATTCCATATTGTACATAATTATATATTTTTAACATTAAAACTTTACACCTAAATTATTAAATCTTACAGTTTATATCACAGTCCTAATTGATCTAATAAAAGCGTTTATCAAGAGTCTTAAAATCAGTCCACATGTCAAATTTGAAGATTCTAGGTGTATTATCAGGTTTTTTGTGTTTTCCAAAATTAGCAGCAAATCCATGGCCATATAAGCTCATAATTTAAAAGGGCATGTGTCCTGAACAACCGGTTTCGCAGGGTCGAAAACCAACCAGAAATGATGCCGAAGGGGTCCTCAAATGATCCCGAAATAGTTTCAAAAAATTCTCGAAATTACTCTGACTGGATCCCGGACGGATCCCGAAAACCATCCAGAAATGATGCCGGAAGAACCCTAAATGATCCCCAAAAAGATCCGAAAAAGTGCCGAAATAACCCTAATCCCAAAATGACCTTGACATAGTCCAGAAAAAGTCCCGAAATTACCCCGACGGTATGCCGGACGGATCCGGAAAACTACCCAGAAATGATATCGGATGGGTCCCAGAATGATACCGAAATAGTCCCGATATGACCCTGACGGGATCCCGGACGGATCCCAAAAACCACCGAGAATTGATCTCTGAAGGGTACGCAAATGATCCAGAAATCGTCCATAAAAATTCCCGAAATTACCCCGACGGGATGCCGGACGGAAGGGCCCCAAAATCTTCCCGAAAAAGTCCCGAAATTACCCGAACGGGATCCCGAATACCATCCTGGAATGATCCCGGAAGGATCCCCAAATTATCCCGGAATAGTCCCGTAAAACTCCCAAAATAACCCCGACGGGATCCCAGACGGATACCGAAAACCATTCGGAAATGATGCCGGAAGGAAATCATCTCGAAATAGTCCCCCCAAAAAGTCCCAAAATTACCCTAACGGCATACCGAAACCATTCAAGAAATGATCCCGAAAAAGTCCCGAAATTAACCTCACGAGAACCCGAAGGTCATCCAGAAATGGTACCGGAAGGATCCCCAAAAGATCTGTTTGTTAATAAGGCAGCAGGCGTGTTGGAGCGATTGAAAAGTTACAAAGAAACATACAGATAAAGTTAGTAAAAGCGTGCTAATAAAAACAGTTGAAGGAGGGTGGATGGCGGGAGGAGACGGAGAGCTCCACCGATCGTTTTTCCGAAATTGTTTAGATCTCGATCTGTATGAGCCAGATACTAAAAATTATTGATTTAGGAGAACATTTATATAGAGTTGTAACAATTTATAGGTTTTGCGCCAGAGGGGAAGAGAAGGGGGAGGGGGGCGGAGGGTGTCACTGCTCATTTTGTATGCCCTCGACTTATTTGACCTATTGAGTTTGTAATATTGGTGAAGGTCAGTAAAGGTAAAGTTATAATGCGTAAAAATTATTAAAAAGTAATTTTTCGAAGGTGTCGTGGGAACCCCACCCCCTTTCCATGTCCGAAAAAAATTTCTCTAGTAGACTGTTGTCTGTTTCCCAAATTTCATCAAAATCCGTGTAGTCGTTCTGGCGTGATTCAGTCACAAAGACGAAAAAATATAATAATTAAATTTTAACTGTTCCCAGGGGGCGGGGACCTCCCCCTTTTGAAAAATATATAGCTAGTAGATGCTTCTAGACTATTGGCTATACGTGTGCCAAATTTCATCCAAATCTGTTCAGCCGTTCTTGCGTGACTGAGGCACAAAGACAAACGTCTGGACATCCAAACATCCAAACATACAAATATCCAAACTTTCCCATTTATAATATATATTAGATTGTTCTCAATAAAACCGTTAAACTTAAATATTTTTTATTAATTATTTTGTTTTGTTTAATATTAATAGTTTCGCTGAAATTTCACCTGATCCTGGAATGGTCCAGAAGAAATTATTGTGAAGAGCGGGTGGAACATTATCACTTTCACTGGGTGCTTTTAAGCTTGCTCCGTTTAAGATGACGTTAACGACTTCCCTCTAGAATCTAAGCTCTCTCTGAACAATTGTTCGTTCTGACAGAAATTTCACCGGTCTTGAAACTTTCCGTCTTTCGCTAAATTTTGTGTAACATTTTACATTTTTCTTATGGATCTTATAATGTTTAAACTTTAAGCTGGATATGTTAACATTTCGTTAAACAGCAAAGTCGTTTGTCCTAATTAATATCGGAAATTGCGGTGTTCGTATTTGAAATCAATACAAAGATTTTCAAAAAAAATCGAGCAGCCTTAGTAGATCACGCGCTTTTTTTTCAAGATAGTTAAATACAGCTTTTAAGTAAACCGTACGATGTTGCTCAAATTAAATTTTACCATTGTAGCTTTATAATGATGGAAATATCCCGTCAGTATTGAATTATCACAGAATTATATTTTATTTTGAAATAATTTTTTTTTTACCGTAGGCTCATTCCATTTCAAGACACCCGGTCCGCGCAGGACATGATTTCTGATTTTGATGAAAGTTTAATATGGTGTTCTTTGGTCAAAATAATGAAACACGTGTTTTTTGTTGCCTCATAGAAATATTTTTTTCGGATTTATCGGTAATTGAATTCCATAAAATGCAATCGATATTTTATTCACCTATTTTTTCAACTGTCAATAACTTTGCCAAAAATTAACCGATTCTCATGATTTTTTCTTTGAAATGTTCGTTATTATATTTACTTTTATGTAAATTTATAAACAATAGCATATAGTTAAAAAAAATGTTTAGTATTTAGTAAAAATTTATGACTTTTTTTCAAAAATTATTATTTCAAAAAAAAAAAAGCTTATTTTGTTTGCCTATTCTTTTTATATACTTAGTAAACAGCATATATTTCAACTTAGCTAAATGCCCATTAGCCAAAATTCGTTGTTTCCGAAATATAATTTTTTGAATGTTAAACTTTTTTTCGCCATATATTGATGCAATACATATCAGCATACAACGAGATCAATGCCAAATGCTTAAAATTAATAAAAATATCACATTTATTATTGAAGACATTCATTTGTTGTTATTTTTCAGAATTACGGTGATTTTGTATTTGCACATCATTTGCCGCCGTTTTACTACAAAATCACTGTAATTCTGAAAAATAACAACAAATGAATGTTTTCAATAATAAATGTGATATTTTTATTAATTTTAAGCATTTGGCATTGATCTCGTTGTATGCTGATATGTATTGCAATAACATATGGCGAAAAAATTATATTTCGGAAACAACGAATTTTGGCTAATGGGTATTTAGCCGAGTTGAAATATATGCTGTTTACTCAGTATAGAAAAAGGTTAGGGAAAAATTAAGATTTTTTTTGAAATATTAATTTTTGAATAAAAGTCACAAATTTTTACTAAATACTAAAATTTTTTTTAAACTATGCTATTGTTTACAAATTTAAATAAAATTAAACGTAATAGCGAACATTTCAAAGAAAAAATCATAAAAATCGGTTAATTCTTGACAAAGCAATTGTATGCTGATATGCATTGGATCAATATATAGGCGAAAAAAAGTTTAATATTTCGAAAACAACGAATTTTGGCTAACAAGCATTTGGGCAAGTTGAAATATAAATTGTTTAGATACTCAATATAGAAAAAGTTTAAACAAAAAAAAAAGATAACCTTTTTTGAGATATTAATTTTTGAAAAAAGTCATAAATTTTTACTAAATACTAAAAAAGAAATTTTTAAACTATATGCTATTGTTTATAAATTTATATAAAAGTAAATATAATAACGAACATTTCAAAGAAAAATCATGAGAATCGGTTAATTTTTGACAAAGTTATTGACAGTTGAATTGGTGAACGAAATATCGATTGCATTTTATAGAATTCAATTGCCGATAAATCCGAAAAAAAATTTTTATGAAGCAAAAAAAAAACACGTGTTTCATTATTTTGACCAAAGAACAACATATTAAAATTTCATCAAAATCAAAAATCATGTCCTGCGGGGACCGGGTGTCTTGAAATGGAATGAGCCTGTAGTATTAGTCGCGGTCAAAAGAAGTAGAGGCTGACGGATAGACCGATGAATGGATGAGCAAGGCTTACTTAATTTTTTTTTTCGGTTGAGAATACTGATTTTTCGGTTGACTTAAGTCACGGCGGCCACCGTGGTGTGATGGGTAGCGTGCTCCGCCTATCACACCGTATGCCCTGGGTTCAACTCCCGGGCAAAGCAACATCAAAATTTTAGAAATAAGATTTTTCAATTAGAAGAAAATTTTTCTAAGCGGGGTCGCCCCTCGGCAGTGTTTGGCAAGCACTCCGGGTGTATTTCTGCCATGAAAAGCTCTCAGTGAAAACTCATCTGCTTTGCAGATGCCGTTCGGAGTCGGCATAAAACATGTAGGTCCCGTCCGGCCAATTTGTAGGGAAAATCAAGAGGAGCACGACGCAAATTGGAAGAGAAGCTCGGCCTTAGATCTCTTCGGAGGTTATCGCGCCTTACATTTATTTTTTTATTTATAAGTAAGATATCGAATAAAATCGCTAGACACTACCACCGATAAAGTCAATAGTGTTTACCGAAAAAATCTGATTTTTTTTCGTGAAGTTCATTGGCATTGCTCAGTATAAAATTAAAAATGCATTCATTTTCTTCTGTGTCTTAACGCTCTCCTTTGAAAAACTTTCTGCCGTGTAGTCCAGGTAACATTGCAGATATTTTCAATTTCAATTCTAAACATAAAGTAAATTCACAATAGCTCTTTCTACCATTCTTTAGTCAAACAATTATACACATATTTCGGAGAATAACTTTGATTTCGTTATACAAACAAGTGCTTAGTGATTTGTTCAATATTGACAAAACCTAAATTTACGATTTTAATAATTTTATATTAAATCAAAGAATGTTATTCTTGTTTGATTTATGACTGCTTAAGTCTCATATATGTGTTGTGATGTTTGCTATTCGTTACCCCTGTTGCTTTCGCTTAATCCACAATAACAAAAACAGCGCCAATTGTATTAAAAACTTATAATGTACCATTATTACAAAGCCATTCAATGCCCGTCTTTCGGTACCCACATGTGATGGTAATTGAATGATATATATATATTTAGGTGTTATTTATCCATATTTGGTAAGACCATCTTCGAACAAGCTGGGACAAACCATTTCCCAAATGTATTGTTGTAAATAAACACTGATTATTTTTGTCCATTTCTAAAGTAATATTTTAGTCAAAAACATATATACTGTTTAATGCATACAACGTTTACATTTTTGTTAGCACATTTTGTCATGCACATACACATGTCCCATATTTAATGTTGCTATGTAGGTATTCAAATGCTTTGTTTGAGTATTACATGTCCTTATAACGCATGCATTTATTTATTTTTTATTTTATATGTGGCCGTGATAATTTAGACATGTATTTTCTTTCCCGTCTCATTGTTACTAAGTAATAAAATAATTAGTGATACGCATTATGTTTCCATTTTCTATTGCATAATGTATTTCTCAATTACACTTCAGTCTCCAGAATTGTTACCGCCAGCTTAAAATTTAAAAATTTAAAAAGTGCTATAAGTATCATATAAATTAAAATACAAATCGGAAGGGAATTAAAGTTAAAAATATATAAAAAGCTCCATTATTGGGTTATAAACTATAGAGTCCGAATGGAGCCGAAAAACACTATTTTTGAGCTCTTTAAACGTAATAAAAGACAGAAACCATATCAAGGCGGCAATCTGTAATGAGATTAACATGAAGATACTGGGTGCATCGCTATGGCACCACATATATTTGAAAGATATGACCAGTGTTACCATTTAAGCTTTTTTCAAGCTAGATTTAGCTTTTTTCTCTGTTTAGCTTGAAAAATGTATGTTAAGTTTTATTTATTAAAAAAAAAAAAAACAGATGGGAGCTACACCACGCGGCCGGAAGATACGAGCAAAGTATTACTCGAAACACACCTTCCTGACTGCAAAGCAGGCTATCAATCACCACCCATAATGGCAGATTTGCCAACTATCAGCGGTAATGAAAAAAGCCTAGCAACAAAGCTCACCTCTGTGAAACGAGTGCAATGGGCTCTGTCTAATTTTAGCCCATTCAAGTCACCAGGACCGGATGGTGTCTACCCTTCTCTGTTACAGCAAGGGATAAAGCATATAGCCCCAGATCTTTCCTCTTTATATAAGGCACACTACTGCTCGGCCATATCCCGATCAGGTGGGCAGAAGTTAGGGTAGTATTCTTATCAAAGCCAGGGAAACCCGAGCAACTGCCCTCGTCGTATCGACCAATAAGCCTCAGTTCGTTTCTTCTAAAAGGTATGGAGAAAATCTTAGATCCGCATATCAGGGAGGTCAATCTAAATAAACGCCCTCTATGTAGGAATCAGTTCGCCTACCGGTCAGAGAAATCCACGGAGACGGCTATCCATAGTCTCACGGTAAAAATCGAAAAGGCTCTGGAGTCTAAAAATATAGCCCTCTGCGCTTTTATTGATATATCAGGGGCTTTCGATAACACAACACATCAAGCTATCGAGCAGGCTATGATTGACAAGGACATAAGCCCTATCGCTTCCCAAGGCAGTCGGTTCTATGTACCGGAGCGACTCCGGATTTTTCCCGACCAAGGACTGTCATTTCAGTGTAACTCCATTTAATTTGTTGCGTCCCTCCCACAAATTGTCATCCCCCAGCAGCTCCTTGCAGCAGGACTGCTCCATATTCTCTTGCTCCGGAAAGGTATCGAATCCAATCCGGGTCCGTCTCCTGACCCCGGTCCTGAGAAATGGTTTTGCTGCATCTGCCGGAAAATAATCTTTTTAGGACGGCCATACTCTGTTCAGTGTGTCTCCTGTAAGGGATGGTTGCATCGGACAGGTTGTTCTGGGCTTGATCCCAAAACCCGACGTCCACGTAACTTTTATAAATCTTTTGTGGCTCCTTACTGTTCAAGCCCAAGGGCGTCTCGTAGTCTACGCCTAAGCGTCCCCCCTCCCTACCTGTCAGTAGCACCGCTGTTCAGCAAGCCACAACAAGTACCCGCTGCTGCTCGCGCCCCACGGCGCCAAAAACTCAAACAGCTCCTACCACTCATAACTACTATCTTCGTAGTAAAGTCGGTAGCAATGCTGCGCATCAGCCCCTGCCTCCGCCCCCCCCCCCTTTTCCGGCAGCAATCGTGTAGGTCAGGGAAACAGACTCTTAGTCCCTACCTCCGTTTGCACCGTTTGCCAGCACAGAATATATATGTTTGCGACATCCGCCCAATGAAGCTCCTGCCTTGGGTGGTCCCACTTTCCTAGATGTTATGGACTCCGCGACGGCAACCCCCCGACGGGTTTCATCGCGCCATGTTGCCAGGTCGCAAATCCAAATTATGGGGGTACCCCAATGCTTGCCCAAGGACACCCAGTCCCAGGGCCACAACAGCAATTGCGTCCTGGCCTTCCTCAACCCAGGCGTAGTCACCCGTCACTTACCCCCAGAGTGGCGACGTCTCCTCCTATGCACTTCAGAATTCTGCAGTTAAACTGTAATGGACTAAATGGGAAGATCACGGATTCAAGAGAATAAACTCACAGCAAGATCTGCATTGCAGACCTGCTCTGGGTATAATGTCCACAGAAAAGATCGCGAGAGCGGAAATGGAGGCGGCCTCGCATTTATCATACACCACTCTGTGCAATATTATATATTTGATCCTGGCATCGACCGTCTTAGAACGTCAAGGCCAATCTGTCCGGTCAGGCGATGCAAACCTAGAAATCATCAACATCTACATCCCTCCTGCCACCTATTGCCCCAGTGGATACCGCCCTAATATCAGCGCCTTACTCACTGGCAACAATCGCATTATCTTAGGCGATTTCAATGCCCATCACGATCTATGGCATTCAAATTTACGGGCGGACAGTAGGGGTGAGATGTTGGCGGATCAAATAGAAGAAACGAAGTTCTGCACAATAAACGGAGACGCCCCCACACGTATGGTAGGAAGCTGTCACAGTTCGCCAGATATCTCAATCGTGAGCGCAGAACTCTTAAACTGCGTCAACTGGCAGCCGATGGTAACATTGGCATCCGACCACCTGCCTATACTTATTTCGCTCGAGCGAACCGCCGACTTCATCGTCACAGAAAATCGCACTTTCATAAACCTCAAAAAAGGAAAGTGGGAAGAATATAAATCTTTTACAGACAACCTCTTTGCTGCCCTCCTAATCCCGACTGATGCCCGCCAAGGGGAGCGTGCCTTCCGCAAGGTTATTGAATCCGCCTCGGCACGTTTCATTCCCGCCGGGAGAATTCCCGAAATCCGGCCCACTTCCCGGCCGAGGCCGCAAACTTAGTGAGAGAACGTGACCTTATAAGACAGCTTGATCCAGGCGACCCCCAAATAAGGGATATAAACCAACGCATCAGATTACTTGTGGATGAACACAAGCGGGTGAAACGGGAGGAGCACCAAAGAGGTTGTAAGCTCTCTACAGGTGTGGGTAAACTTTGGTCCACCGTAAAGTCCCTATCGAATCCGACTAAGTACAAAGACAAAGTTTCCATCGCTTTTGGCGACAAAGTGCTGTCGGATGCGAAAAAATGCGCGAGCGCTTTCTGCCGACAATATATAATGCATTCTACGGTCGACAAAGATAGACGGAGGGCCAACAGCATGCACATAGACACAAATTCAGTGCGTCACCAATCACCATCAGCGCTAAAGAGGTTGAGGACGCCATTGGTCGCGCTAAACCATCCAAAGCAGTGGGCCTAGACGGCATAGCCATGCCGATGCTTAAAAGCCTAGGGAAAGAGGGTCTCAAATATTTAGCACATGTCTTCAACTCTTTCCACCTTTGTCATACCCGAGAAATGGAAAACTGCCAAGGTGGTCCCGCTACTAAAGCCTGGTAAACCAGCTAACATAGGAGAGTCGTATCGTCCGATATCTCTCCTATCGCCAGTAGCAAAGACGCCTGAAGCCATTTTGCTCCCTTATTTCCAAGCGAATTTGCAGCTAGCCTGTCATCAGCCTGGCTTCAGAAAACTCCATACCACGCGCTAAATGCCATTAGCACCCAGATAAATTGCGGTTTAAATCAATACCGCCACCATAGAACAGTACTCGTAGTGCTAGACCTATCAAAAGCTTATAATACGGTCAACCATGGCTCGTTACTGCAAGACCTGGAAGGGTTTACCCTTCCCCCATGTCTTAAAAGGTTGACCGCAAATTATCTGGGTGGTCGGCAGGCATCGGTGCAATTTAGAAACGAAACATCAAAACCAAGGAGAATTAAACAAGGGGTACCACAGGGTGGTGTCCTATCCCCACTTCTGCTTAATTTCTACATATCTAAGCTGCCTTCACCACCGGAAGGAGTCGCAATCGTTTCCTACACCGATGACTGCACAATAATGGCCACAGACCCAGGCCCACAGATCGATGAGATATGCAATAGAATAAACGGCTACCTCCCTGATCTCTCCAGTTTTTTGCCTCGCGAAACCTTGCAATATCACCGACTAAATCTTCCGCGACCTTATTTACAACATGGACGTCCCAAATGTCGACCATTTTGGACATCCACGTCGATGGCACTACGCTACCGACTGTCCTACACCCCAAAATCTTGGGTGTGACGTTTGATCAGGATCTACATTTTGGTGAGCACGCAGCCGCAATTGTTCCGAGAATTCAGAGCCGTAACAAAATCCTCAAATCCCTCGCTGGCTGCACCTGGGGAAAAGATAAAAAAACGCTCATGACTACATACAAAGCAATTAGCCAGCCGATTACGTGCTACGCGTCACCCGTCTTGTCGCCAAGGCTAAAAATTACCCAGTGGAAGAAGCTGCAGGCCTGCCAAAATACTGCTCTCAGAATCGCCACGGGCTGTCTTCTTATGTCCCCAGAACACCATCTGCATAATGAGGTGAGAATACTCCCCATCAGGGAGAGAAATGAGATGCTCACCAAACAGTTCCTGTTGAATACCCAGAAACCTGGGCATCACAACAGGCATCTGATTGATGAACCAGCACAGCCTAGGGGCTTAAGGAGTCATCTCCGTAAGCATTTTTAGAAAATACGGCACCTTAGAACCCAGCCGGATGAAGCGAAAAAACACAAGCAGGTCCTTGGTGAACTCCACAAAAAGGCGTCGGACCTTTATACCGGGAATTGCCCGGTGAATCCAGTACTCAAAGAAAAGTATCCAAAACTCGCGGAAGAGGAACGCATACTCCCCAGGGAAACGCGTGTCACTCTTGCTCAACTTCGTTCTGGATACTGTAACAGGTTAAACTCTTACCTATCCAGAATCAACCCCGACATACAAAATGTATGCCCCGCTTGCAATGTGTCCCCACATGATACCAACCATATCTTTAATTGTAATGTGGAACCAACGCCTCTAACACCCCTTTCCTTATGGTCCACCCCTGTTGAAACAGCAAGTTTCCTTGGACTCCCGTTAGAGGAAGTACTGCTACAACAACAACAACAACATAAGCCCTATAATAATACGATGGGTGCTGTCCATGTTAAAGAGTAGAAAAATCCCTTTGGAACTGGGAGGGACAACTGAATTAATTGCGGCCACAAGAGGATGCCTACAAGGAGGTGTGCTCTCCCCTCTCCTGTGGACCCTGGTCATAGATGACCTCCTTCAGTTAATGAAAACCAAGGGACTTGACACACAAGGATATGCAAATGACCTAGTTATTTGTATCACAGGGATGCACGAAGATACAATATCAGATCGCATGCAACAAGCCCTTTGCATCACAGAGACGTGGTGCGATACCAAGGGATTGCCAATAAATCCTAACAAAACTGTTATAGTGCCTTTCAACCGGCGGAGGAAAGTATCCATCCCAGAACCATCCCTGGGTGGTACAAAAATAAAATTCTCAATGGAGGCTAAATATCTAGGGGTCACACTGGATAGAACCCTCGCGTGGAATGCTCCTTCGGATGCTATCCCCAATAAGGCAACAAGAGCTTTCTTCGCCTGTACTCGTCTCTACGGCAAAACATGGGGGATATGTCCAAAAATGGTATATTGGACATTTAATACTATTGTAAGGCCAACAGTCACCTATGCTTCGCTAGTTTGGTGGCAGAAGGCCTCGCAAAGAACGGCAACGGCTAAACTAAGCAAACTGCATTGACTAGTTTGCGTTGGCATAACGGGTGCGATGAGAACCGCCCCTGCTGACGCACTTAGTGCTTTAGTGGGAATACCTCCCTTCCCTATTCTGATAGAGAAAGAGGCAACACTAGGTGCACTAAGACTTCCAAATATTTCTGAATTGAAGCAAGGGAATATGATAGGGCATATGAAAGTAATAAGAAAATTCATAGGAAATCCCTCATTACAACTGCGTGACGTAATGTCCCCTAAGCTCAGAATCACACGGAACTTTGAAGCGTCCATTGTGGACAGGACCCACTGGGAAATAGGGAATCCTTATAACGACCGTGACTCAGAGGTCTGGTTCACGGATGGATCGAAATTCGATGACGGAAGAACGTGAGCTGGCATATATGGGCCGATCTTCAAAAAATCGATACCAATGGGATCCTACCCCACCATATTTCGGCAGAAACTCATGCAATAGAAGTCTGTTGTAGAGAATGTCTGCGGAGAGGCTCAACATCGAAGATCATCTACATTATATCGGACAGCCAGGAGGCTCTGCGTGCCTTGCAGTTACAGCGAATGCGTCGCTCTAGCTACGCAGAGACTATCCCATCTAGGTGGTGGGACTCTTAATCCCTATGTCATATGGAGTAGAAAGCCTGGAGAGGTACTTAGATACATCAAAAGTCTGCGCAAAAGGTCGCAGTGCTTCCAGACCTATTAATAATAATATTTAATTTTTTAACCTTTTTTCATAAACCATTTACCTCGTTTTGCTTGTTTTCAAAACTTTAATAAACAGTTTGGTGCAGACTAAATTTTAAGGGTATTGAATGAGTTATGATTGATGTTAAAAGTAAGAGGGCCTTAAGAAAACTCGAAAATTAAAAAAAAATTTAAAAAAATGTATGTTTTGAGTAGCTTTTCAATAGTTCTGCAGTTTGGTAAATTAATAAATTTTTAATTTTAAGGATACTGAATGGTTTGGGATTGATGTTAAAAGTTTGAGGGGCATAAGAAAAGTCGAACATTTAGAAAAAAATTGATGTTTTGAGTAGCTTTTCAATAGTTCTGCAGTTCCTGAAAAAGAGAAAAATGTCTGCAAAATTACGCCCAATTATGCAGAACTGTTTATCCTTTTCAATAACTCCAGAACTATGAAAAACTTTTAAGAACAGCAATTTTTTTATTTACATTTTTTATACTAAAATAAGTGTATTTTGTGTAACGTGGCAGCACTCTTTTTCTCTGAACTATTTGAAAAATACTCAGGACAGTTTTTGTTTTTTGTTTTACAAGATTGAGTATGCCAACTTCACAGATATGTTGTAGTAGTAATAATAGAAGAGTGGTCAAACGCTTCACTTTAAACAATTTTTATAAGACACAGATTTCACATATAAACTATTTTATTGTTTTTTATGAAATTGGAGATTTTTTTATTTGTTGCATGAAATGCTTTTACTGTTACGTTTTTTATAAACAAAATGAACAAAACGCTTTAAAAACTGCTTTAAATTTTAGCTTTTATTTTTAGCCTTACAAATTTTCATTTAGCTTCTTTTAAGCATCTAGTTTTTTTCTGAAAAAGTTCTCGCAACATTTCATATGACCAAAGGCTTGGCGCATCCCAAGGCCGTCGGTTCTATGTAACGGAGCGACTCGGGACTTTTCCCGACCAAGGACTGCCATTTCAGTGTAACCCCATTTAATTTGTTGCGTCCCTCCCACCAATTGTCATCCTACCAGTAGCTTCTTGCAGCGGGAGTGCTCCATATTCTCTTGCTCCGGGAAGGTATCGAACCCAATCCGGGTCCGTCTCCTGGCCCCGGTCCTGAGAAATTTGCTCCATCTGCCGGAAAAGAATCTTTTTGGGACGGTTATACTCTTGTCAGTGTGTCTCGTGTAAGGGATGGTTGCATCGGACAGGTTGTTCTGGGCTAAATCCCAAAACCAGACGTCCACGTAACTTCTATAAATCGTTTGTGGCTCCTTGCTGTTCACGCTCTAGGACGTCCCGTAGTCTGCGCCTTAGCGCCGCATTGCTGCGATTCAAGAGACTAAACTCACAGCAAGATCTGCACTGCAGACCTTTTCTGGGTATAATGTCCACAGAAAAGATCGCGAGAGCGGAAATGGAGGCGGCCTCTTGTTTATCATACACCACTCTGTGCAATATCATATATTTGATACCGGCATCGACCGCAGGGACAGTGTCTTAGAACGTCAAGGCTTATCTGTCCGGTCAGGCGATGCAAACCTAGAAATCATCAACATCTACATCCCTTCTGCCACCTGTTGCCCCAGTGGATACCGCCCTAATATCAGCGGCTTACTCATTGGCAACAATCGCATTATCTTAGGCGATTTCCATGCCCATCACGATCTATGGCATTCAAACTTGCGGGCGGACAGTAGTGGTGAGATGTTGGCGGATCAAATAGAAGAAACCAGGGATGCACCTTAACGTTAAGCTAATCGTTTATCAAAAAATTTCCACCGTTTCCGTTGAAACACTTCGAAATATTATCGATAAAGAAATTATCAAGATAAATTGTATCTCATTTTTAACCGAAACGAAAAGCTTTCGTGATACTTTATGTTTGAATTGTGCTGGCAATGCTATAGCCATGGTGACGCTGTAAGATGGTAACAGAGAGCGGACATACAAACACAAACTCCATGTAATTTGTTTGTCTAATTCGTTGGTGGTAATGTCAAAAATACTCTGAGGAATGTTCGTACTGTCCAAATTCATGAGAAAAGTTGCAATCAGCTTGGCTAATGCTTTCACCTTTAATGACTCCGCAATCAATCAGTTTTGCCAGCATAGTTTGAAATTAATAATCAACATAAACGATTTGATTTCGTTTTGATATGGCAGAAAACGAAACAAAATCATATCGCTAATTTGACGTTCTTAACATTAACAAACGAAACGAAATGACTTTGTTTCGTTTATTAACGTTAATTATCGTAACGAAATGATATCGGTTCGTTGGTTAAGCATGCCTGGAAGAAACGACGTTCTGCACAATAAACGGAGACGCCCCCACACGTATGGCAGGAAGCTGTCACAGTTCGCCGGATATTTCAATCGTGAGCGCAGAACTCGTAAACTGCGTCACCTGGCAGCCGATGGTAACATTGGCATCCGACCACATGCCTATACTTATTTCGCTCGAGCGTACCGCCGGCTTAATCATCACAGAAAAACGCACTTTCATAAACTTCAAAAAAGGAAAGTGGGACGAATACAAATCCTTTACAGACACCTGCTTTGCTGCCCTCCCTATCCCGACTGATGCCTGCCAAGGGGAGCGTGCTTTCCACAAGGTCATTGAATCTGCCTCGGAACGTTTCATTCCCGCCGGTAGAATTCCCGATATTGGCCCACTTCCCGGCGGAGGCCGCAAATTTAGCGAGAGAACATGACCTTATAAGACAGCTCGATCCCGGCGACCCCCAAATAAGGGATATAAACCAACACATCAGATTGCTTGTGGATGAACACAAGCGGGCGAAATGGGAGGAGCACCTAAGAGGTTGTAACCTCTCTGCCGGTGTAGGTAAACTTTGGTCCACCGTAAAGTCCCTATCGAATCCGTCTAGGCACAATGACAAAGTTTCCTTCGCCTTTGGCGATAAAGTGCTGTCGGAGGGCCAACAGACACGCACATAAACATAAATTCAGCGCATCAACAATTACCATCACCGCCAAAGAGGTTGAGGATGCCATCGGATATGCCAAACCATCCAAGGCAGGGGCCCCGGCCGGCATAGCCATGCCGATGCTTAAAAGCCTAGGGAAAGAGGGTTTCAAATATTTAGCACATGTCTTCAACCTGTCTCTTTCCACCTTTGTCATACCCGAAAAATGGAAAATGGCCAAGGTGGTCCCGCTACTAAAGCCTGGGAAACCAGCTAACATTGGAGAGTCGTATCTCTCCTATCGCCAGTAGCAAAGACGCTTGAAGCCATTTTGCTCCCCTACTTCAAAGCAAATTTGCAGCTAGCCTGTCATCAGCATGGCTTCAGAAAACTCCACAGCACCACCACCGCGCTAAATTCCATCAGCACCCAGATAAATTGCGGTTTAAATCAAACCCCCCACCATAGAACAGTACGGTTTGCGCTAGACCTATCAAAAGCTTTTGATACGGTCAACCATGGCAAGTTACTGCAAGACCTGGAAGGGTCTACCCTTCCGCCATATCTTAAAAGGTGGACCGAAAATTATCTGGGTGGTCGGCAGGCATCGGTGCAATTTAGAAATGAAACATCAAAACCAAGAAGAATTAAACAAGTGGTGCCACAGGGTGGTGTCCTATCCCCACTTTTGTTTAATTTTTACATATCTAAGCTACCTTTGCCACCAGAAGGAGTTGCTGTTGTTTCCTACGCCGATGACTGCACAATAATGGTCACAGGCCCAGGCCCACAGATCGATGAGTTTGCAATAGAATAAACGGCAACCTCCCTGATCTCTCCAGTTTTTTCGCTTCGCGAAACCTGGCATTATCACCGACTAAATCCTCCGCGACCTTATTTGCAACATGGACGTCCCAAATGTCGACAATTGTGAACATCCACGTTGATAGCACTACGCTACCGATTGTCCTCCACCCCAAAATCTACAGGATCTACATTTTGACGAGCACGCAGCCGCAATTGTTCCAAAAATCAAGAGCCGTAATAAAATCCTCAAATCCCTTGCTGGCACTACTTGGGGAAAATACAAAGAAATGCTCATTACCACATACAAAGTAATCGCCAAGCCCAAAAATTACCCACTGGAATAAGCAACAGGCCTGCCAAAATACTGCTCTCAAAATCGCCACGGGCTGTCTTCTTATGTCCCCAGAACACCATCTACATAATGAGGCGAGAATACTCCCCATCAGGGAGAGAAATGAGATGCTAACCAAACAGTTCCTGTTTAATACCCAGAAACCTGAGCATCCCAACAGACATCTGATTGATGAGCCAACACCGCCTAGGGGCTTAAGGAGTCATCTCCGTAAGCATTTTGAGTAAATACGGCACCTGATACTCAGCCGTATGAAGCAAAAAAACACAAGCAGGTCCTTGGTGAACTCCAAAAACAGGCGTCGGCCCTTTATGCCAGGAATTGCCCGGTGAGTACTCAAAGAACAGTACCCAAAACTTGCGGAAGACGAACGCATACTCCCCAGGGAAACGCGAGTTACTCTAGCTCAACTTCGTTCTGGATACTGTAACAGGTTAAACTCTTACCTATCCAGAATCAACCGCGACATACAAAATGTGTGCCCCGCTTGCAATGTGTCCCCACATGACACCAACCTTCTCTTTAATTGTAATGTGGAACCAACGCCTCTAACACCCCTTTCATTATGTTCCACCCCTGTTGAAACAGCAAGTTTCCTTGGACTCCCGTTAGAGGATATTGATGACAGTTTGTGATCGGTCGCAGCTGTTAGGTGGGGCGAAGCACTGCTACAACAACAACCACAACCAAAGGCTTGGTTTCCACGAATGCGGTGTCGCTATATACAGGCTGATTCATAGCGGTGGACAACGTTGAAAAATTCTGCAATGTAAAAGTAATTATGTATTGTATTTTTTTTTTTGATTGTATTGTATAATCTTTATTTTCTCGTGAATATTTACAAATTTTAGAGTATTACAATATGAATTAAAAATACAAATAAGAAAATAGTTAATGACATTAGATGCTCATTCACACAGCAGGGGAAATGCTATTTCATTCGTTCAGTATTATAAATGTTTGTGGGGCGCATTATAATAACAAATTATAATTTCTTAAAATTGAAAAGATAAAAATATGAATAAAGAAAAAGTATAACTATTATATGCATGTATATTAAAACAAAAAATTCAAAATTACAGATGTCAAGGTGCTTTCATCAAATGGAAAAAGAAAAAAACCTCGATGCTAATGGACACAGGTACTTATATTATAGGTCTCATAAGAATTTCAATTCCCTCATGATTGAAACAAAGTAGCCACTGCTTCACTTCCCTCAGAAACGCTGGCAGCCTTCTAATGAGTCGTATTTCCGCAGGTAGTTTGTTATATAGATTACATGATACGATGGTGTAGAAGTTACGATAAAGTGTGGTGCGAAAGCTAGGCACTTTGGTTGAGATAATGTCTTCTCAGATTGTAAAGGTTGTATATTGGGCTTTGCGTATAAAAAAAAATTTTTTTAAAACTTTAAAATAGTATAAGAATATTTAATTTTCCATAGAGTGTGTTAAACGACCAGCTTTACATATTCTTCGGATTAGACACTTCTGTAGGATTAAAAGCGGATGGATCTTACTAGCGTAGCCACCACCCCAACAACTGACTCCGTATTGTAATTTTGAATTGATTAGTCCATGATACATCAACAAAAATATTCTCTTGGAACACAGTTTTCTTAAGTTATAGAAAGCACGAAGAGCTGATAACATATAAGATTTCATTGCAGAAATATGCGATGACTAACTTAGATTTTGATCGATTATAACTCCCAAATATTTGAATATAGACGATAAGGTTCACCGTAATGTAATATTGCGGCATGGCATAAAATATTACGACCATCATGACGGAAGAAACTCGTTAATCAACGTTTTTTCCACCCATATTCTGAAAATATCTCAAAAATAAACAATATTCAAACTTCAAAGAATCCACTAAGACAAAATATCATAGATACAATCGGCTGGATAACAGCTTACAGCTTTAAACAAGTAAGGAAGTCTAAGTTCGGGTGAAACCGAACATTGCATACCCAGCTGTACACTTGAAATGATGTTGTTGTTTTGTGTGCTTAATTGTGTTAAAAGGCTTCGCAATAATACATATACATATGGTTCTGTTCTGAACTAATTTATGGCTCCCGAAATATAGAAAATTGCTTAGTCATAATCGGGGAGGTACCACGCCCATTTTTGAAAATTTGTGTTATAAATCCACTTGAGAAATGAAATACCATTGAAATAAAGCTCTTTTTTGCAAAGATATAGCTTATTTTATTTGTCCACGATCCTTCTAAGAATATTTTTCATAAAGGTGGGCGTGGTCCTTAACCGATTTCGTTAATTTTTCTTCAAAGCATTCCTTATAATAAAGGCAACCTCTGCCGAATTTTGTTACGATAGGTTTAACGATTTTAGATTTATGATTAATAATATTTTTAAAATTGATTTTATCACAAGTGGCCGGTGCCACGGCCATTTTAAACCAATTTTTAAAATTTTTATCGAGTGTCTAAATATCAGTTCACACGTCAAATTTCTAAATAATCAGGTTTTTTGTGTTTGTTATATATATAAAAAGTGGGCGTGGTTATCATCCCATTTCGCTCATTTTCAATACCAATCTATTCTGGGTCCAGGTAAGCTCGTGTACCAAATTTGGAGAATATATTTACTCAAGTTATAGTGTAAACGGACAGACGGATGGACATGGCTCAATCAAATTTGTTTTCGATGCTGATGATTTTGATATATGGAAGTCTATATCTATCTCGATTCCTTTATACCTGTACAACCAACCGTTTTCCAATCAAAGTTATAATACCGTGTGTACAAGTGCAGCTGGGTGGGTATAAAAAAGCGGTGCCGCTAATCACGGTAAGTATAGTTACCGTTCTTTGGCGGTCTTAATATAGCGGTACCGTTTTTCGAGGAAACCAAGCCTAAAGTCTGTAACAACACCTTTGAAATTTAGAAAAAAATATTTTGTTTTCACGCAACCGAGTATATGCAACGGCATATAAAATTTTCCCCTCTTGCATTACACAAATACTACGCCAAATACGAGTATGTATTAGTTGATTGAATAGTGGGATGCATATACGTATAGGAAAATAAGAATAAATATTTCCTATTGAAATTTATATATAAACGTATTTTATTATTTCACAATGAAAAATATTTAATGACTGACTCAACTATGAAAACTTGTTGAACAATATAAAATTTAAATGTTAGTTGCTAAGCAACACTTTTGTTCTGAAAACTTGAACTGCACCGCCACACTACCCCCCTTGGTAGAGAATTTGCTACAAATCCAAAATTTCTCGAAATAGAATTTTCCTGGCAGACCGGGTCGTGCATTCTGGAACTGGTGCATTTGTAGGAACAGGAGCAGGTACAGACGTTGAAACAGGATCTGATGTAGAAGTAGGAATAGGTGTTGAAAGAATGTCATCTTGAATAACAAAAGCTGGTTTTACACGATCAATAGAGACTTTAGTTGGTTCATTTCGAATTTTGAGTGTGACTGTTTTTTTATCACGATAAATTATTTCATACGGCCCGGTTTATGGAGGCTGGAGTGCTTTAAGAAATGGTCCAACTTTGAGAAAGGCGTGACTGCATTTCGAAAGTTCCTTGAAAACAAAATGATGCTGGAAGTGGACGTAAGCGCGACATAAATTCACGTAAACTTGAAAGAAAACTGCTTGTATCATCGGAAATTTTATGTCCAAATCTCGAAGAAAGAAATTCAAATGGCAAACGAATCGTCTCACCATAAACCATTTCAGAGGAAGTAGCCTTGATATCTTCTTTAAAAGCTGAGCGAATTCCAAGTAGAACTAGAGGCAAAGCCCGAACCCAGTCAATGTCGGAATGAGCCATGATTGCGGCTTTCAAGTGACGATGTAATCGTTCGACTAAACCATTTGCAGCAGGATGCCAACTTGTAGTGAAATTATGTCGAATTCCGAATTGTTTAACAAAAATTTCGAAAAGATGAGTAGAAAATTGAGTTCCACGTTCTGAGGTTATAATTTCAGGAACGCCAAAACGAGATATCCAACAATCCAAAAGTGCATGAGTCACATTAACTGTAGTTATGTTCTGCAAAGGATATACCTCAGGCCATCGAGTAAAACGATCGATGACAGTCAAGCAATATCGAAACGAACATGCAAGTGGAAGTGGACCAATCAGATCAATGTGAATATGGGAAAATCTCTTTGTTGGAGTTTCAAAATTTTGAAGTGAAACATGAACATGGCGTGAGATTTTTGATCGATGACAATCATTACAAGCACGAGCCCAATTTCAACAGTCTTTATTCATTGACGGCCACACAAAACGATCGCTGATTAGCTTGAGCGAAGCCTTGGCACCTGGATGGCTCAGGTTATGTAGCTGATCAAAAACAGAACGACGAAACGGTGAAACACAGTAAGTGAGGAACCAGGAATTGGCACACGCTCATGCGGAGAGAAGAATTTTCTTGGGTAATTCTCTTAAGTTCATCGTCTTCTTCTTGAGATTCATCCAGTAACTTGTAATCCAACGGTGCAGAAACAGCTTCAACTCGTGAGAGTGTATCAGCAACGACATTATCGGCTCGTTTGATGTGCTGGATATCAGTTGAAAATTCCGCAATGAATGAGAGTTGTCTGAGTTGAACCGGTGGAAGTTTTTCACGTTTTTGTTAACAAGCGTAAATGAATGGTTTATGATCGGTGTAAATCGTAAATGAATGTCCTTCCAAAAAATGACGAAAGTGCTGGATTGCAGCGTAGATCGCAAGAAGTTCACGATAGGAAGCAGGCCACGAGCATTCTTTTGAGGACATTTTCTTCGAGAAGAAGGCAAGAGGTTGCCACGCGCCATCGACAAGCTGTTGTAAACATGCTCCGACTGAATGGTTCGAAGCATCTGTAAACAAACCAAGGGGCGCACCAATGCGAGGATGAACCAGAAGTGAAGCAGAAGAGATACAGTTTTTAATGGTTTTGAAAGCTTCTTCCAGTTCAAACGTCCAGTTGATTGGTTGAGATCCTTTCAGGAGTGGGTTGCTGATTGCGTTATTCAATGGAGCTTCGTATTCAGAAACATGCGGAATGAATCTGCGATAGAAGTTTAACATTCCAAGAAAACGTCGAAGACCTTGTGCTGTTTTTGGCAATGGAAAGTCCTTGATTACCCGGACGCGCTCTTCTGGAGCTTCTATTCCAGCAGCAGAGATAATATAACCAATAAAAGGTATTTCATTAACTCCAAAAGTACACTTTTTGACGGTGATCACCAATCCGTATTTTGCTAGACGTTCAAAAATGATCTTAAGATGGCGTTCGTGCTCTTCTTTGGAACAAGAGAAAACGAGAATATCATCCATATAAACGAAACAAAAATCTAAACTTCGCAAAACTTCATCCATGAACCTTTGAAAGGTCTGGCCAGCGTTTCGAAGTCCAAACGTCATGAATGGAAATTAAAAAAGGCCAAATGGAGTAATAATAGCAGTTTTGGAAATGTCATCTTCGGCTACAGAAATTTGTTTATAAGCTTTAACAAGATCAATTTTCGAAAATATTGTACAACCATCGATAAAGTGAGTGACATCATGAATGTGACGGACAGGATACCGATCTGGGATAGTTCGAGCATTCAATGCACGAAAATCTCCATAATGGCGCCAAGTTGAATCACTTTTTAGTGCCAAGTGTAAAGGCGATGACCAAGAACTCTCTGATGGACGAGTTGTACCAGCCTGTAACATAGCGTCGAATTCTTGTTTAGCTATTTTTAATTTCTCAGGATTTAAGCGTCGGACTTTGCTTGTCAACGGTGGTCCAGGAGTTGTACGAATGTGATGAACAGTCTCGTGTTTTATATTACGAGGTAAACCAGGGGGACGAGTAATTTCAGGAAATTGAGAAATGAGAGCACCGAAAATCGATGAGTCCTGAACTGCTTTAACACTGCTTTGCGATGAAGGCTGAGAAAAACCGTGTACTTGAAGACCAGTTGTGACGTCGACGATGCGTTTTGTACGACAAACCGGTAAAAGGTGATAATAAGCGAGAAAATCCGATCCAATTATTGGTAGATCGACGTCAGCGACGATAAATCTCCACGGAAAATCACGACGAAGTTCTAAGTTGAGATTCAAGGTTAGAAAACCATATGTTTTGATTTTGCTCCCATTTGCAGCACACAAGTCGTAATTGACAGGAGAACGACGATCACGAAATAGACGTCGAGGAAAGCAACAAAAGTCAGAACCAATATCGACGAGAAAGCGATGTTTTGATATCTTATCAGTGACAATAAGCCGGCGACTGGTTGACAAGCAGTCTGATGCCGCATTCACAGACTGCTTTTTCCGTTTTCCAAATAATTCCAGGGACTTACACATTTTTTCGCTTTGTCCTGGAATTTTTTATGGTACCAACAAATTTGTTGGTTAGAGTTGCTTCGATTTTGAGATTTGCTACGACGTCGAGAGCTGTTGGAAGAACTATGGGAATGATGGGGGCACGAACGAAAAGCAGACAATTCGGCCACTTGCTTTTGTAGATCAGCAATCGTATTTAATAGGTTGCTTTCGATACTTTTATCGCTGAGCGCTGAATTTACAGCGAAGGTCGGTGTGCTCGGTGAGACTTCGACAATCTTGTCAGCAAGCTGCGCAATGTTGTCGAGCTGCAATTCTGATTATGTCGCCAGAATGGCCTGGACGTTGGACGGAAGACGTTTAAGCCAGAGTTGACGAAGGAGATTATCCTGCACGATAGTTGAATAAGCGAGAGAGCGTAAGTGACGGAGAAACTGCGATGGTTTGCGATCACCGAGCTCTTCCTCACTGATAAGTTGGCGAACTCGTTGTTCCTCAGACGCAGACAAACGATCAATCAATTTTGTGCGCAAAAACGTGTATGGATTCTGCAGAGGAGTATTTTCTATAACGTCCTCGATTTCCAATGCGATACGTGCGTCCAGCTGCGAAACAACATAATGGAACTTTGTTACCTCATTTGTGATATCCGATAACGTAAACTGCGAATCAGCCTGTGAAAACCATAATTTTGGTTTGTCAGAGCAAAAAGGCGACAGTTTTACTGCAACACGATGGATTGCAGGGCGATGATCGGCGAAGTTAGCCGCAAAATCATAATCCCACTGCTGCTGCTGTTGTCGTGGTTGCGGTGATGGTGGCTGCTGCTGCTGCTGATGCTCCAATTGACGGTTATGTTGTTGTTGCGCTTGCTGGCGTAATTCGTCTAGTTGTCGTTGAAGCTCCTCATTTTCTACGCGAAGGGTAACGAGCTGATCTTCATCTCGAAGCATTTTATGATATACGCGTTAAACTTTTATCGGGGTCACGAATATAGGAAAATAAGAATAAATATTTCCTATTGAAATTTATATATAAACGTATTTTATTATTTCACAATGAAAAATATTTAATGACTGACTCAACTATGAAAACTTGTTGAACAATATAAAATTTAAATGTTGGTTGCTAAGCAACACTATTGTTCTGAAAACTTGAACTGCACCGCCACATACGTACATAGATGCACCCGCTATGACGTCGAGCACGCATAAGTTTGACCGAGGCTGAAAGGCTTTGCTGAACGGTGACAACGATAAGCCGCGCAAGTTAAAACTGGGTATAAAAGGGGTCCGCTTCACGGTTTGATTTATAAAATTCGAAAGTCACGTTCTGTGCTGCTTGCACCAAGTATGAAAAATAGTGAAACTGAAAAAAAATTTAAGTTTTGTTTAAAAGTGCGGGTTGTCGATAAGTGTCGTACCGATATAAAAAGTGACCAATTAAATTCCTGGGAATTACCGCCACCCTGCGGGCACAGCATCCTGATTTAAATAAGGTGGAGTTGGATTTTTCTGGTAAGTAATTTTTTTTTGTTTTTTTAGGCGATCGGGAGAGCCGACGAAATTGTCACCACGGGCGCTCTCATCAACCCGCATGCTCACCACCTCGATAAATCATTAGCGCGCACAATGAAAACTTAAGAATTTAGTAACAAAAATATTATGATTTTTTTTGTCATTTAATTAATCGTATTTGGAGTTTTTCTTTTATTTTTATTATCTTGCAGTAAAAGTTGAATAAGTATTGTAGCTGTAAGATAGACATTTTGTATATTTTTGCAAAAATGTATGCTTTTGGATTTTTTCACGTTTCCATATTTTGATTGCGTTATTTTTTAGTTGGTTTACACCCATTTTTTTACGATTTCTTTACAATAAAATTGTTTAAGACCATTGCAGTAAAACTTCTTTTATTTAACCTTCTTTTATTAAATTAATTGAGTAAATTGTTGCTAATGTAACTTACTGATTCCGCTTTTGCACAAAAATAATTTTTTTATTTAAAATTTTTTTGCTAATTATTCAAATTTACTAATTTTTATGAAATTAATATTTTTGTTTGATTATGATAGTTCCACAATATTATGAATTTTTTAAGCATTTTTCATGTCATCTGGTTACAGTTATGAATTTAAATTTATTTAATACTAGCTATACCCGGCGTACGTTGTAGTGCCCGAGATCGAATGAATATTGCGTTATTTTTATACTCAGTTGAGCAGAGCTCACAGAGTATATTAAGTTTGATTGGATAACGGTTGGTTGTACATATATAAAGGAATCGAGATAGATATAGACTTCCATATATCAAAATAATCAGGATCGAAAAAAAATTTGATTGAGCCATGTCCGTCCGTCCGTCCGTCCGTCCGTTAACACGATAACTTGAGTAAATTTTGAGGTATCTTGATGAAATTTGGTATGTAGGTTCCTGAGCACTCATCTCATATCGCTATTTAAAATGAACGATATCATCTTCGGCTACAGAAATTTGTTTATAAGCTTTAACAAGATCAATTTTCGAAAATATTGTACAACCATCGATAAAGTGAGTGACATCATGAATGTGACGGACAGGATACCGATCTGGGATAGTTCGAGCATTCAATGCACGAAAATCTCCATAATGGCGCCAAGTTGAATCACTTTTTAGTGCCAAGTGTAAAGGCGATGACCAAGAAGTCTCTGATGGACGAGTTGTACCAGCCTGTAACATAGCGTCGAATTCTTGTTTAGCTATTTTTAATTTCTCAGGATTTAAGCGTCGGACTTTGCTTGTCAACGGTGGTCCAGGAGTTGTACGAATGTGATGAACAGTCTCGTGTTTTATATTACGAGGTAAACCAGGGGGACGAGTAATTTCAGGAAATTGAGAAATGAGAGCACCGAAAATCGATGAGTCCTGAACTGCTTTAACACTGCTTTGCGATGAAGGCTGAGAAAAACCGTGTACTTGAAGACCAGTTGTGACGTCGACGATGCGTTTTGTACGACAAACCGGTAAAAGGTGATAATAAGCGAGAAAATCCGATCCAATTATTGGTAGATCGACGTCAGCGACGATAAATCTCCACGGAAAATCACGACGAAGTTCTAAGTTGAGATTCAAGGTTAGAAAACCATATGTTTTGATTTTGCTCCCATTTGCAGCACACAAGTCGTAATTGACAGGAGAACGACGATCACGAAATAGACGTCGAGGAAAGCAACAAAAGTCAGAACCAATATCGACGAGAAAGCGATGTTTTGATATCTTATCAGTGACAATAAGCCGGCGACTGGTTGACAAGCAGTCTGATGCCGCATTCACAGACTGCTTTTTCCGTTTTCCAAATAATTCCAGGGACTTACACATTTTTTCGCTTTGTCCTGGAATTTTTTATGGTACCAACAAATTTGTTGGTTAGAGTTGCTTCGATTTTGAGATTTGCTACGACGTCGAGAGCTGTTGGAAGAACTATGGGAATGATGGGGGCACGAACGAAAAGCAGACAATTCGGCCACTTGCTTTTGTAGATCAGCAATCGTATTTAATAGGTTGCTTTCGATACTTTTATCGCTGAGCGCTGAATTTACAGCGAAGGTCGGTGTGCTCGGTGAGACTTCGACAATCTTGTCAGCAAGCTGCGCAATGTTGTCGAGCTGCAATTCTGATTATGTCGCCAGAATGGCCTGGACATTGGACGGAAGACGTTTAAGCCAGAGCTGACGAAGGAGATTATCCTGCACGATAGTTGAATAAGCGAGAGAGCGTAAGTGACGGAGAAACTGCGATGGTTTGCGATCACCGAGCTCTTCCTCACTGATAAGTTGGCGAACTCGTTGTTCCTCAGACGCAGACAAACGATCAATCAATTTTGTGCGCAAAAACGTGTATGGATTCTGCAGAGGAGTATTTTCTATAACGTCCTCGATTTCCAATGCGATACGTGCGTCCAGCTGCGAAACAACATAATGGAACTTTGTTACCTCATTTGTGATATCCGATAACGTAAACTGCGAATCAGCCTGTGAAAACCATAATTTTGGTTTGTCAGACCAAAAAGGCGACAGTTTTACTGCAACACGATGGATTGCAGGGCGATGATCGGCGAAGTTAGCCGCAAAATCATAATCCCACTGCTGCTGCTGTTGTCGTGGTTGCGGTGATGGTGGCTGCTGCTGCTGCTGATGCTCCAATTGACGGTTATGTTGTTGTTGCGCTTGCTGGCGTAATTCGTCTAGTTGTCGTTGAAGCTCCTCATTTTCTACGCGAAGGGTAACGAGCTGATCTTCATCTCGAAGCATTTTATGATATACGCGTTAAACTTTTATCGGGGTCACGAATATAGGAAAATAAGAATAAATATTTCCTATTGAAATTTATATATAAACGTATTTTATTATTTCACAATGAAAAATATTTAATGACTGACTCAACTATGAAAACTTGTTGAACAATATAAAATTTAAATGTTGGTTGCTATGCAACACTATTGTTCTGAAAACTTGAACTGCACCGCCACATACGTACATAGATGCACCCGCTATGACGTCGAGCACGCATAAGTTTGACCGAGGCTGAAAGGCTTTGCTGAACGGTGACAACGATAAGCCGCGCAAGTTAAAACTGGGTATAAAAGGGGTCCGCTTCACGGTTTGATTTATAAAATTCGAAAGTCACGTTCTGTGCTGCTTGCACCAAGTATGAAAAATAGTGAAACTGAAAAAAAATTTAAGTTTTGTTTAAAAGTGCGGGTTGTCGATAAGTGTCGTACCGATATAAAAAGTGACCAATTAAATTCCTGGGAATTACCGCCACCCTGCGGGCACAGCATCCTGATTTAAATAAGGTGGAGTTGGATTTTTCTGGTAAGTAATTTTTTTTTGTTTTTTTAGGCGATCGGGAGAGCCGACGAAATTGTCACCACGGGCGCTCTCATCAACCCGCATGCTCACCACCTCGATAAATCATTAGCGCGCACAATGAAAACTTAAGAATTTAGTAACAAAAATATTATGATTTTTTTTGTCATTTAATTAATCGTATTTGGAGTTTTTCTTTTATTTTTATTATCTTGCAGTAAAAGTTGAATAAGTATTGTAGCTGTAAGATAGACATTTTGTATATTTTTGCAAAAATGTATGCTTTTGGATTTTTTCACGTTTCCATATTTTGATTGCGTTATTTTTTAGTTGGTTTACACCCATTTTTTTACGATTTCTTTACAATAAAATTGTTTAAGACCATTGCAGTAAAACTTCTTTTATTTAACCTTCTTTTATTAAATTAATTGAGTAAATTGTTGCTAATGTAACTTACTGATTCCGCTTTTGCACAAAAATAATTTTTTTATTTAAAATTTTTTTGCTAATTATTCAAATTTACTAATTTTTATGAAATTAATATTTTTGTTTGATTATGATAGTTCCACAATATTATGAATTTTTTAAGCATTTTTCATGTCATCTGGTTACAGTTATGAATTTAAATTTATTTAATACTAGCTATACCCGGCGTACGTTGTAGTGCCCGAGATCGAATGAATATTGCGTTATTTTTATACTCAGTTGAGCAGAGCTCACAGAGTATATTAAGTTTGATTGGATAACGGTTGGTTGTACATATATAAAGGAATCGAGATAGATATAGACTTCCATATATCAAAATAATCAGGATCGAAAAAAAATTTGATTGAGCCATGTCCGTCCGTCCGTCCGTCCGTCCGTTAACACGATAACTTGAGTAAATTTTGAGGTATCTTGATGAAATTTGGTATGTAGGTTCCTGAGCACTCATCTCATATCGCTATTTAAAATGAACGATATCGGACTATAACCACGCCCACTTTTTCGATATCGAAAATTTCGAAAAACCGAAAAAGTGCGATAATTCATTACAAAAGACAGATAAAGCGACGAAACTTGGTAGATAAGTTGAACTTATGACGCAAAATAGAAAATTAGTAAAATTTTGGACAATGGGCGTGGCACCGCCCACTTTTAAAAGAAGGTAATTTAAAAATTTTGCAAGCTGTAATTTGGCAGTCGTTGAAGATATCATGATGAAATATGGCAGGAACGTTACTCTTATTACTATATGTACGCTTAATAAAAATTAGCAAAATCGGAGAACAACCACGCCCACTTTTAAAAAAAAATTTTTTTAAAAGTAAAATTTTAACAAAAAATTTAATATCTTTACAGTATATAAGTAAATTATGTCAAGATTCAACTCCAGTAATGATATGGTGCAACAAAATACAAAAATAAAAGAAAATTTAAAAATGCCATAATTCTATACCAAATACGAAAAAAGGGATGAAATATGGTAAGGTAATTGGATGATTTTATTGACGCGAAATATAACTTTAGAAAAAACTTTATAAAATGGTTGTGACACCTACCATATTAAGTAGAAGAAAATGAAAAAGTTCTGCAGGGCGAAATAAAAAAACCCTTAAAATCTTGGCAGGTATTACATATATAAATAAATTAGCGGTATCCAACAGATGATGTTCTGGGTCACCCTGGTCCACATTTTGGTCGATATCTGGAAAACGCCTTCACATATACAACTACCACCACTCCCTTTTAAAACTCTCATTAATACCTTTAATTTGATACCCATATCGTACAAACTCATTCTAGAGTCACCCCTGGTCCACCTTTATGGCGATATTTCGAAAAGGCGAACACCTATAGAACGAAGGGCCACTCCCTTTTAAAAATACTCATTAACACCTTTCATTTGATACCCATGTCGTACAAACAAAGTCTAGAGTCACCCTCCAGAAAGGCCCACGAATTCTAGGGTCACCCCTGATCCACCTTTATGGCGATATCTCGAAACGGCGTCCACCTATGGAACTAAGGATTACTCCCTTTTAAAATACTCATTAACACCTTTCATTTGATACCCATATCGTACAAACGCATTCTAGAGTCACACCTGGTCCATCTTTATGGCGATATCTCGAAAAGGCGTCCACCTATAGAACTAAGGCCCACTCCCTCTTAAAATACTCATTAACTCCTTTCGTTTGATACCCATATTGCACAAACGAATTCTAGAGTCACCCCTGGTCCACCTTTATGTCGATATCTCGAAAAGGGGTCCACCTATAGAACTAAGCCCCACGCCCTTTTAAAATAATCATTAACACCTTTCATTTGATACCCATAT
This sequence comes from Eurosta solidaginis, assembly GCF_040869045.1. Classification (NCBI taxonomy): domain Eukaryota; kingdom Metazoa; phylum Arthropoda; class Insecta; order Diptera; family Tephritidae; genus Eurosta; species Eurosta solidaginis. The sequence continues at coordinate 16,754,901 of NC_090324.1, forward strand.
CATACAAACAAATTCTAAAGTCACCCCTGGTCCACCTTTTAGGCGATATCTCGAAAAGGCGAACACCTATAAAACGAAGGCCCACTCCCTTTTAAAAATACTCATTAACGCCTTTCATTTGATACCCATATCGTACAGACAAAGTCTAGAGTCACCCCTGGTCCACCTTTATTGCGATACCTCGAAAATGCGTCCACCTATAGAACTAAGGCCCACTCCCTCTTAAAATACTCATTAACTCCTTTCGTTTGATACCCATATTGCACAAACGAATTCTAGAGTCACCCCTGGCCCACCTTTATGGCGATATCTCGAAACGGCGTCCACCTATAGAACTAAGGCCCACTCCCTTTTAAAATACTCATTAACACCTTTCGTTTGATGCCCATATTGTGCAAACAAATTCTAGGGTCACCCCAGGTCCACCTTTATGGCGATATCTCGAAACGGCGTTCACCTATGGAACTAAGGATTACTCCCTTTTAAAATGCTCATTAACACCTTTCATTTGATACCCATATCGTACAAACGCATTCTAGAGTCACCCCTGGTCCATCTTTACGGCGATATCTCGAAAAGGCGTCCATCTATAGAACTTAGGTCCACGCCCTTTTAAAATACTCATTAATACCTTTCATTTGATACCCATATCGTACAAACGCATTCTAGAGTCAACCCTGATCCACCTTTATGGCTATATCCCTAAATGGCGTCTACCTATAGAACTATGGCCCACTCCCTCATAAAATACTCTTTAATGCCTTTCATTTGATACACATGTCATACAAACACGTTCCAGGGTTTCCCTCGGTTCATTTTCCTACATGGTTATTTTCCCTTATGTTGTCACCATAGCTCTCAACTGAGTATGTAATGTTCGGTTACACCCGAACTTAACCTTCCTTACTTGTTTCTGTTTAGTTTGTTGGTAATTTAGTTTATTGTTTTGTAAATTGAATTGAATTTTGTACGCATATTTGGTGAAATTTTCGTTTAAAACATTTTATTATTGTAGCTTATTGTAATGCATGTGGGTACACAATATTTCTGGTTTTTTCGTTCGGTGCAAATATAAACAAATTTTTTGGCGTTCCAACTCTAGAGCAAGCAACATAGAGCCTGGCCATGGGAAAAGCACAGACTCTCTAAATTAAATCCTGCAACAGTAAGCGATTGTCCTTGTGATTTGTTGATTATAATTGCAAAAGCAAGACGTACAGGAAACTGTAAGAGCTTAAAATTGGATGGCAAAACTGTAGGAATCATTGAGATCCGTGGAATGAGCACATCTTCACCTTCGCTTTTACCACTGATGGTTGTTGCTTCGATTACATTCGGCATTAATTTCTTAACGCAAAGTCTGGTTCCATTGCACAATTTTGGTGGGTCTAAATGATTGGTGAGCCAATTTCCAAAGTTAATATATGCGCAGGCATTTCAGGTTATTCTAAAGAGTTTAGAAATTCAATTGGATAATTCACAATTTTATCTTCATCTGTAACTGTGTCGATCGATTTATATTTCACCACTTCACCTGGAATTTGGTTTTGAATGCGATCACATTTTGTTAACATGAACATTTTGGGAGCTAAGATTGCTCGTTCGCATAGCCAAAGAAAACTTAAATTTAAAATTCTTTATTCTGAAATATGAAAAAACTTCGTCTTGATCGAAGGAACCTATAGCCGAAATTTGGTGATGATTGAAGTGTGGGAAATATGTTTCCATAGGGACACACACACAGAATTTGATTTTTATAGAAGATTTAGATAGACTGAAGCTATCAAATTTTTTTAACGGCGGCGGATTTCTTAACGTCCAAAAGGAATAACAGCCAAACTCAACAATGCAGTCAAACTTTGTGAGGGGTATATGCTCCAAGTGAGTTTACACTGGGTATGCGGATACCAAATTAGTTATCATTTATATGTATAATGATAACTGGTCTTGCCAATGTAGATCAAAGAGCGCGCGATCACACCATCGATGACATAGCTGAGACATATCCGACGCTCTTCAACCTTCTCTATACCGTACATGAATACAAAAATTTTATTATAACTTTATTGAAAGATTTGCCTGATATAGTAGGTAATGATGTAGACGACCTAATTAATAAGTATACAGACAGAATCATAATGACGAGTAAGTGATACATATCTCTTCGAAAGCCTAAATAAACCCTACGAAGCATTTGGTTTTGAGGTATCTGGCTAAAATGTTATGTTCAAACCACTTTTATAAGGTAGCGATAATTTTATGGAACCCGGACCAATATGATAATTTTCTAATGCCAACTAAGGGTTTTGGTGCTTTCGTGAAGGGCATAAAGTACATAACCCAGCCGAAGACAAGGACGTCCTTGATTGTTTTGTTAAATATTGCAGTTTTCTTTTTTCTATAACTACATAATACAAATGTACATATCAACATACATGGGTGAAAACTACCTGCTTATAGTTTTAATAAAAACAATGAGTTCGAGACCGCTAAATCGGATGACTATACCGTTGTTCACATAACTAAGAAGGCGTCGAAAAGAAGAGGCTATAAAAGGGAGAGCATTTGGAAAAAGAAGCAAGTTTTGATGAGATTTTCTTGTACAACTAAGTTGCTGGACAGCTAGTTAAAGCTACACGGTCTGCGAGTCGTGTCGGTGAAAAAAAAAAAACAAAAAATAGCATTAATTGCTATGTAACATAAAATAGTGCGGTACTTGAATTGTCCGTCGATTAAAATTAAAAAGACTTTCAATAAAATTTCAAAAAAGTGCCAAGTCTGTGCGTCGAGACTTATAAAGACCTATAAAGGCACATATTATAAACCCAAATTATAAACGAGTATGAAAGTTAATCTAAATTAGTATAGACTGTTTGTGTAAAGTGCGATGAAAAAACCAAAACACGTAGATTCAGTCTGTCCTTAGTACGGAATATTGTCCAAGGCTCAAACGTAAACTATACCTATCACCTGACATCAAAGCGAAGGGATAAGTATCGAGTGGCAAAGAAAATGCGGTTCCAATCATATTCCTGTTTGCCGGCGGAAATAACCTATCGACGAGGAGTGATGTACAAGCTTAAACAGAGGCCGCTCTAATCTTTTTACTTTTATATCATAAGATTGCAAATGTGAAAAACAGAGAAAGAAAATTGTGAGGATTAACTATTAAAAGTAGTTTCTTTTGTAGAATAGAAAATAGAAGTTTCGCTAAAAATGATAATGGAGAATTACACTACAGTTCAATAATAATATTTACGACAAAAATCGAAGAAAAAACAATATTTTTTTCCAAATAGGAAAAGAAAGAACTGGTTTTTGGCTTAAAGTAACTATCTTGTTTTTGCGTAGAGGCATTGTATGTTCACGGAATGTGTATATGTAGAAGGTTTCAGAAATTGTGCAAAGCCCGTATGATATAGGTGTGTAAACCTAACATCACTATCGAACTTCTAAATTATCATTACACCTACCGATCAAACATGTTTAACGTAACATCAACATCATCATCGTCGTTGGGCCCTTCGCAGATGCTGCTTGTATGATGGTAAGTGAAACGTAAGAATTTCATATAATTGATCATATAGTTTTGCTAACACATATGTGTGTATGTATATATATATACATGCCTAATCGTTGGTAAATTTTTGTGCGGGAGCATTACGCATGTAAGTACATATGTGCACCTGCTTAGATACCTTTTATTATGAGGGTACGAGGTTGGATAGTGAAATCTGTAATTCGCCTTTAGTTTTATTTTAACTTTGTGCGTTCGGGATAAAATTTCTAAAACCTTTTATAAATGTACAAGGAACTTACTGTAGGCTCATTTCGTGAAATTTTGTTTGAATTAAAACTTATAATAGTAGAAACTTTATTGAAACAAATAGATTAAGCTTAGACGTACGAAAAGAGGAGAATAGGCTATGTAAAATTTAAATTACAATAAATTCAAATTGCCTGGATAGTGATTTCTAAGTTAATGACTTAAAATTGCTGTTCCAGTCAGATTCAGAAATATGTAAATCATGAACTTAAACTTTCGTATAAGTAAAATCATAAATATATAGATTTTGATGGTAATGAATTAAAGATTATAAGTATAATCAGAAATGTATAGCTTCTAATGATAATGAATTAAATATTGTCTCTATAGTAAAATCAGAGATATGCCTTTTGAGTAATTTATTTAGTTGATGGCGAAATGTAGAGATTGGCTATGGTAGATTATAGGAGATTTGACTTGGGTTAATGGAACAAAATGCGAACCATTAACAGGTAGGGTGGGTTACGACCGAGGGAGCATCTACACCTTCTGCTTCCCTCTTCGAAGTGTTGTTGGAGTTGGCTTCCGGAATTCTTTTTTTGTTAGGAACCACATCTAGTAAGTATATCCATGTCGCTGCGTAAGTTTTGGTTCCCTGTGTTTGCTTATCGTTTCAATCCTGCATACATTTATATTATTTGTATGGCTTTCGCTGCATGCGTCAAGACAAGCCCACGGCCATTTTCCCTGAGCCACGCTGAAGCAACGCTAGGTATGCAGACCCGCTTTGAAAGCATGCACCTACAATTTAATCCCTCTTATTTAGCAGCCATTTAGGAGAGAGCCGTTACATAAAAATATTGGCGCCCAACGTGTAGGGCCTAAAAGAAATAGATGACTTGAAAACAATAGATGTGAATCGCTATGTCTGACCAAATTGGCTAAACATGCGATAACATCTAACCTCTTCTTTTCCCCGCATAATATTCACAAATAATTTTCGCGCTTAGTGAAAGAAGTCAGGATATGAGGATTCGGATTATTTCGAATTCTTTCCGCGGATTTTGCTAAATCAAAAGTTTTGTTATCGTTTTATCGTTTTGAATGCCGAATAGGCTGGACTTTATTATATCGGGAGTTCTTGATTAATTACCGCTTTGTTCGCATTCGAAATAAACTTTCATTTTTACTATCATAAGTTCTCAGTAAGTTAAGTGGATAGCTTTTTTTGATTTGATCGCTTTTGAATCATACCCTTTGCTTTACTGAAAACATGTTTCATATCTCAAAATGACTTTATTATATAGCGAACTGTTGAGCTATAATCCTACAAAGTAGTGAAGGTAAAGCAGTGAGAATTTTGTTTCCTCGCCAGCATGAATTTTTCTTCTACGGAAGGAAGAACAACAACAACGTTTAGTAAAAGTTCAAATTTTTTTTCAGGTTACCCGCCACAGCCTTCTCTACAGAGTAGTCCATCAAATATCTTTTTTATTAATCTTTTTTTAGGAAATTTGAAAACGTTTAAGCATAGGTATTTACCCTTTGTCGTCCGTCATACAAACCTTGATTTTCTTTCGTCGGATTAAAATACAAAAATCATTTAAACTTTAATATATATATCGAATTCTTTTTGCTGTAAACCTAACCATGCCGATTACGCACAGTCCGACAATGTTACTGGTGGTACAGACCCCGCTTCCATGAATGTCACGATCTGTACAATATGTAGCGAAAGCTTTCATACTAGCTCAGATAAGATAGAGACCACCTGTAAGCACCAGTTTCATTTGACTTGTATTCGTACATGGCTAGAAAATAACCAGACATGCCCTATTTGTCGTCAAGCATGTGCTTTACCTGATTTGAAACCCATTACCGAAACCGTTAATAGAAGCACTGGCGCAGTTTCCAGGGATCGCCCTAAAAGCGAAGGCATCCTCAAGGAAATCAACAGCTTCGTCTAACTAAAGCGAATGCACGAACCTCTGAGCAGACTCATAGCCCTAGAAACCCGCGTCGGACTAACCATCAACCTGTAAACTTTAACCCATTAACGGAACACAGAGTCCAGGAAATAATTGCTTTTTCCATGAATGACCTTCGACAGGAAATTACGAGCACCCTCGCCAATGAAATACAAAGTATGTTGCAAAATTTACATTTAAATCGACGAAGATCTCCGTCACCTAACCAATCGCGACACCATGAGGCAGACTGGTCACGCGAAATCCCGTTGGGGAACGAAGCTCTAGACGTTTGTTAAATAACCCACGAAGGACAGAATCCTTAGGTATTGGCAATATTACATTGGCCAATGAAAAAATATCTAACCTTATTCGAAATTGGCAAATTCGCTTCAATGGTTCCACCGATAGTATGTCGGTTGATCAGTTTATATATCTTATAAACACTCTAACGTCCTTACACCTAAACGGAAATTTTGATGTTTTATGCAAACAGGTTCATTCCATTTTTGAAGGGAAAGCTCTTCAGTGGTTTTGGAGATATCGCCAATATATAGATACTCTCGAATGGTTCGAACTGTGCGATGCAATGCGTCGACAATTCAAAGACTACTCTACAGACTCCGAAATCAAAGACGATATTAGACGACGAAAACAAAAGTCTACCGAACTGTTTGACGAATATTTCGATGCGGTTATGTTGATATGCGACCGGCTACGATTTCCACTCGGTGAACATGAACTTGTAGAGATTCTTTTACGAAACTTAAAACCCGATTTAAGACACGAATTATTACACCTTGATATAGAAGACATTCATACGTTGCGAAAAGAGGTCCGTAAACACGAGAAATTCTTCCGCGATTTCCATACCTCTGGTCCACGTCAATACCCTATTCAGAAGCAAGTCTTCGAGGTGAGGAACGAACCGAACGACGAAGGACAACTAGCAGTAGTGGAGGAAGATACCCAAATGGAGATTGATCCGATAGTTTCAAGCGAACTGAAATGCTGGAATTGCGAAGAGATAGGTCATCGGTACCAGGATTACCTAAACGCGCGAAGGATTTTCTGTTATGGATGCGGAGCAGTAAACGTCTACAAACCCAACTGCACCAAGTGTAAGACCCTTTCGGAAAACGGGAGGAAGGATGTTCGTCGGACATCAGACGGACGTCCTGCGAATCGTTCTCGGAATCAGGCGAAAAATCAAAACCGGATGATCCTGTTCAAGTAAAGGAAAATACCGACCAAGTTAATCATTTACCGACTTCTACAAAACTATTTTACCACCATCGAATCCGCAAATGGCGGTCACAATGACAAACATTTCCTTTTTAAACCATATCACGTTCGACTAGCTGAGTATAAACGTATTAGAGCGAAGAATTTCGCAAACGAAAATGAAAAGCTTAAAGAGACTAGATCTTCAAAATGAATGCGTGCTTATTGGCAACGCAAACAGGCATTACGAGAGATGATTATATCACCCATAGTATATAATGGCTCGGATATTCGCCCGTATGGGAACTTGGTTATATTTGGGAAAAACTATTTGGCCTTATTAGATAGCGGTGCTAATAAGAGTTGCATAGGATCAAATTTGGCAAAATTTATTTCAGAAGATTCCAATTATAAGATCCGCAGAGTTTTAGGCAGTGTAAGAACAGCAGACGGTAAGAAACAAAGCGTAGTAGGAACCATCTCTATTCTATTGTCCTTTAACAATCAGGAGAAAGAAGTTGAATTTTTGATAGTATATACAGTAACCAATGATGTAATTTGTGGCATGGATTTTTGGCAAATTTTCGGTTTAAAAGTTACTACTGATCCCTTAAATTATCAGATAAATTCTTTAAATTTAGACGCCGAGTCCTTACCCCTTTCCTCAGAGCAGAGCTACGAACTAGAAATGAACTAGGTGTTATTGAAGAAGCTGGAGAATCGCCCTGGTCGTCTCCAGGTGTGCTTATCGTTAAACCGGGGAACCCAAGGTTCTGCTCAGATTCCAGAAAGCTTAATGAAGTTACCATCAAAGACGCTTATCCGATACCGAATATTGAGGGGTTACTTTCACGTTTACCACCTGTGTATTGTATTTCGAAAATTGATTTAAAAGACGCCTTTTGGCAGATTAGTCTTTCGCCAGAGTCACGTCCCAAAACTGCATTCACGGTTCCCAATCGGTCAATGTATCAGTTTACACGTATACCATTCGGGCTGTGTAATGCTCCACAAACAATGTGCCGTTTGATGGACAAAGTGATACCGTACCATCTAAAAACTCACGTTTTCGTATATCTGGATGACCTTTTAATAGTATCTCAATCTTTTTATGAACATATTAGCCACCTGTTAGAAGTAGCAAGTCAGTTACGAAAAGCAGGGTTGACGATTAATATTAGCAAAAGCGCGTTTGCGTTACGCAAAGTTAAGTATCTTGGATTTGTTGTGGGCAATGGGACGCTATCAGTCGATAATGACAAAGTAAAAGCAATTACCGATTATCCGGCTCCGAAAAGCGTACGCCAGATAAGACGATTTCTGGGTATGACCGGATGGTATCGTCGATTCATCCCAGATTATGCTAGCCTTACATTTCCGCTAACTGAGCTTCTGTCAAAGAGGAAGAAATTCGTGTGGAATACAGCCTCACAAGGGGCCTTCGACTCAGTAAAGGCTAAATAAACATCAGCTCCCTTACTAGTTCATCCCGATTACTCTAAACCCTTTATTGTACAGTGCGACGCAAGCCAATGTGGCGTAGGCGCACTCTTGGCCCAAGCCGATGAAAATGATGAGGAAAAACCAATAGCGTACATGTCCCATAAGCTTAATAGGGCTCAACGAAATTATTCTGTTACGGAGCTGGAATGTTTGGCAGTAGTGAAGGCCATAAAGAAGTTCCGACCGTATATAGAAGGGCAAGAGTTTAAGGTAATAACGGACCATGCCAGTTTAAAATGGCTTATGCTCCAGAAAGACCTGAGTGGTAGATTGGCCAGATGGGCGTTGAAACTGCAGGGATTCAGCTTTTCAATTGAACATCGTAAAGGTAGCGAAAACAAAGTAGCCGATGCACTTTCACGACCTTTTGAAAATGAAGAGTTAGATATTGCAGAAATAGAGTTAGAAATTATGCCCGAAGTCGACTTGGAGTCAGAGTTTTTCGAGTCCGCTGATTATAAAAGCCTTAGAGAAAAGTATGCTCAGTCAGACCTGCCAGACTACAAGGTAGTAGACAGATATATTTATTATCGCGCATCGTTTGGCAGTGACGAAAGGATAGAAGAAGATACATGGAAACTATTCGTACCAGTTGAACTACGAGAAAGCGTAATGTATTCTGCTCATAACCAACCTGCATCTGCTCATGAACTTTAGAGCGAATTCGCAGAAATCTCTACTGGCCAGGAATGGTAATAGATGTACGTAACAATGTACTAAATTGCGATCCATGTAAAACATCTAAAAGCCCCACTTACACCCTTAGACCTCCAATGGGAAAATTGGTGGAAACAGATCGTCCATTCCAACGTCTATACATGGATCTTATCGGACCTTTTCCGAGGTCTAAACAAGGACATATCGGACTGTTTATGGTATTAGACCATTTTTCTAAATTTACTTTTCTAAAACCGCTTAAAAAGTTTACGTCGAACTTGATGATACAGTACCTGAAAGAATATATATTTGATTGCTTCGGAGTACTTGAGATTGTAGTTTCGGATAATGGAAGCCAGTTCGTTTCGAAAAAATTTACGAATTTTTTAGGCAAACATGGTGTCAAGCACGTACGAACTGCTGTCTACGCTCCCCAATCTAAGTCCTCTGAACGAGTTAATCGTTCAGTAAACGAAGCGCTAAGATCATATATCAGTAAAGATCAACGAGATTGGGGCAAGTATATAAGTAGTATAAACTCATCGCTAAGGAATTTGTTACATCACACTCTTGGAAAATCCCCATACTACGTTGTTTTTGGTCAACATATGTTGACACATGGAAAGGACTATAAAGTGTTACGGAACCTTAGTTTACTAAACGAAGGTAGTGCCAAACTACCGAGAGAAGATGAATTTAACTTTATTCGAGAAGGCGTCAAAAGAAAAATTAAAATGGCTCATGATAAGAACACCCGCACGTATAATTTGTGATCACGGAAGCGAGAATTCCAAATTGGTCAGGAGGTTGTACGCATAAACTTTGCACAAAGTAATCTCCTAAAACACTTCAACGCTAAATTAGCTCCGAAAGGCATCCGTTCCAAAGTAGTAGAACGAGTGGGAAACTCTTATTATGTGCTCGAGGATATCGAAGGAAAAGGTAAAGGTACTTATCACGCCAAAGACATATGGTGACATCGTAAAAGCAAACCAAAATAACATGTTGTAATTTTTTTTTTGCTCAAAATGGAATAAAAGCGTACGCGTGCGCAAACGCTAACTTCCGCAAGCCATCGTTAGCATTTGTCTGGGTGGGGGAGTTTGTGAGGGGTATATGCTCCAAGTGAATTTACACTGGGTATGCGGATACCAAATTAGTTATCATTTATATGTATAATGATAACTGGTCTTGCCAATGTACATCAAAGAGCGCGCGATCACACCATCGATCACATAGCTGAGACATATCCGACGCTCTTCAACCTTCTCTATACCGTACATGAATACAAAAATTTAATTATAACTTTATTGAAAGATTTGCCTGATATAATAGGTAATGATGTAGACGACCTAATTAATAAGTATACAGACAGAATCATAATGACGAGTAAGTGATACATATCTCTTCGAAAGCCTAAATAAACCCTACGAAGCATTTGGTTTTGAGGTATCTGGCTAAAATGTTATGTTCAAACCACTTTTATAAGGTAGCGATAATTTTATGGAACCAAAAACATCGGACCAATATAATATTTTCTAATGCCAACTAAGGGTTTTGGTGCTTTCGTGAAGGGCATAAAGTACATAGCCCAGCCGAAGACAAGGACGTCCTTGATTGTTTTGTTAAATATTGCTGTTTTCTTTTTCTATAACTACATAATACAAATGTACATATCAACATACATGGGTGAAAAATACCTGCTTATAGTTTTAATAAAAACAATGAGTTCGAGACCGCTAAATCGGATGACTGTACCGTTGTTCACATAACTAAGAAGGCGTCGAAAAGAAGAGGCTATAAAAGGGAGAGCATTTGGAAAAGGAAGCAAGTTTTGATGAGCAAGCTAATTAAAGCTGCGCGGTCTGCGAGTCGAGTCGGTGAAAAAAAAAAAAAAAACAAAAAAATAGCATTAATTGCTATGTAACATAAAATAGTGCGGTACTTGAATTGTTCGTCGTTGTGTAAAAGGTCGATTAAAATTAAAAAGACTTTCAATAAAATTTCAAAGGAGTGCCAAGTCTGTGCGTCGAGACTTATAAAGACCTATAACGGCACATATTATAAACCCAAATTATAAACAAATATGAAAGTTAATCTAAATTAATATAGACTGTTTGTGTAAAGTGCGATGAAAGGACCAGAACACGTAGATTCAGTCTGTCCTTAGTACGGAATATTGTCCAAGGCTCAAACGTAAACTATACCTATCACCTGACATCAAAGCGAAGGGATAAGTATCGAGTGGTAAAGAAAATGCGGATCCAATCATATTCCTGTTTGCCGGCGGAAATAACCTATCGACGAGGAGTGATGTACAAGCTGAAACAGAGGCCGTTCTAATCTTTTTACTTTTATATCATAAGATTGCAAATGTGAAAAACAGAGAAAGAAAATTGTGAGGATGAACTATTAAAAGTAGTTTCTTTTGTAGAATAGAAAATAGAAGTTTCGCTAAAAATGATAATGGAGAATTACACTACCGTTCAATAATAATATTTACGACAAAAATCAAAAAAAAAAAAAAAATATATATTTTTTTGTTTCAAATAGGAAAAGAAAGAACTGGTTTTTGGCTTAAAGTAACTAATTTGTTTTTGCGTAGAGGCATTGTATGTTCACGGAATGTGTATATGTTAGAAGGTTTCAGAAATTGTGCAAAGCCCGTATGATCACTATCGAACTTCTAAATAATCATTACACCTACCGATCAAACATGTTCAACGTACCATCAACTCATCATCGTCGTTGGGCCCTTCGCTGATGATGCTTGTATGATGGTAAGTGAAACGTAAGAATTTCATATAATTGATCATACACACATATGTGTGTATGTATATACATGCCTAATCGTTGGTAAATTTTTGTGCGGGAGCATTACGCATGTACGTACATATGTGTACCTGCTTAGATACCTTTTATTATGAGGGTACGAGGTTGGATAGTGAAATCTGTAATTCGCCTTTAGTTATACTCAGTTGAGCAGAGCTCACAGAGTATATTAACTTTGATTGGATAATGGTTGGTTGTACAGGTATAAAGGAATCAAGATAGATATAGACTTCCATATATCAAAATCATCAGTATCGAAAAAAAATTCGATTGAGCCATGTCCGTCCGTCTGTCCGTTAACACGATAACTTGAGTAAATTTTGAGGTATCTTGATGAAATTTGATATGTAGGTTCCTGGGCACTCATCTCAGATCGCTATTTAAAATGAACGATATCGGACAATAACCACGCAAACTTTTTCGATATCGAAAATTTCGAAAAATCGAAAAAGTGCGATAATTCCTTACCAAATACGGATAAAACGATGAAACTTGGTATGTGAGTTGAACTTATGACGCAGAATAGAAAACTAGTAAAATTTTGGACAATGGGCGTGGCCCACTTTTAAAAGAAGGTAATTTAAAACTTTTGCAAGCTGTAATTTGGCAGTCGTTGAAGATATCATGATGAAATATGGCAGGAACGTTACTCTTATTACTATATGTACGCTTAATAAAAATTAGCAAAATCGGAGAACAACCACGCCCACTTTTAAAAAAAAATTTTTTTAAAAGTAAAATTTTAACAAAAAATTTAATATCTTTACAGTATATAAGTAAATTATGTCAAGATTCAACTCCAGTAATGATATGGTGCAACAAAATACAAAAATAAAAGAAATTTTCAAAATGGGCGTGGCTCCGCCCTTTTTCATTTAATTTGTCTAGGATACTTTTAATGCCATATGTCGAACAAAACATTACCAATCCTTGTGAAATTTGGTAGGGGCTTAGATTCTAGGACGATAACTGTTTTCTGTGAAAAAAGGCGAAATCGGTTGAAGCCACGCACAGTTTTTATACACAGTCGACCGTCTGTCCTTCCGCTCGACCGTTAACACGATAACTTAAGCAAAAATCGATATATCTTTACTAAGCTCAGTTGACGTACTTATCTGAACTCACTTTGTATTGGTGTAAAAAATGGCCGAAATCCGACTATGACCACGCCCACTTTTTCGATATCGAGAATTACGAAAAATGAAAAAAAATGCCATAATTATATACCAAATACGAAAAAAGGGATGAAACATGGTAATTGTATTGGTCTATTCACGCAAAATATAACTTTGGAAAAAAACTTGGTAAAATGGGTGTGACATCTACCATATTAAGTAGAAGAAAATGAAAAAGTTTTGCAGGGCGAAATCAAAAGCCCTTGGAATCTTGGAAGGAATACTGTTCGTGGTATTACATATATAAATAAATTAGCGGTACCCGACAGATGATGTTCTGGATCACCCTGGTCCACATTTTGGTCGATATCTCGAAAAGGCGTCCACATATAGAACTAAGGCCCACTCCTTTTTAAAATACTCATTAACATCTTTCATTTGATACCCATATCGTACAAACAAATTCTAGAGTCACCCCTGGTCCACCTTTATGGCGATATTTCGAAAAGGCGTCCACCTATAGAACTAAGGCGCACGCCCTTTTAAAATACTCATTAACACCTTTCATTTGATACCCATATCGTACAAACAAATTCTAGAGTCACCCCTGGTCCACCTTTATGGCGATATCTCGAAAAGGCGTCCACCTATAGAACTAAGGCGCACGCCCTTTTAAAATACTCATTAACACCTTTCATTTGATACCCATATCGTACAAACAAATTCTAGAGTCACCCCTGGTCCACCTTTATGGCGATATCTCGAAAAGGCGTCCACCTATAGAACTAAGGCCCACTCCCTTTTAAAACACTTATTAACACCTTTCGTTTGATACCCATATTGTACAAACGCATTCTAGAGTCAACCCTGGTCCACTTTTATAACGATATTCCGAAAAGGCGTCCACCTATAGAACTAAGGCCCACTCCCTTTCAAAATACTCATTAACACCTTTCATTTGATACCCATATAGTACAAACAAATTCTAGAGTCATCCCTGGTCCACCTTTATGGCGATATTTCGAAAAGGCGTCCACCTATAGAACTAAGGACCACGCCCTTTTAAAATACTCATTAACACCTTTCATTTGATACCCATATCGTACAAACAAATTCTACAGTCACCCCTGGTCCACCTTTATGGCGCTATCTCGAAAAGGCGTCCACCTATAGAACTAAGGCCCACGCCCTTTTAAAATACACATTAACACCTTTCATTTGATACCCATATTGTACAAACGCATTCTAGAGTCAACCCTGGTCCACTTTTAAAACGATATTCTGAAAAGGCGTCCACCTATAGAACTAAGGCCCACTCCCTTTCATTTGATACCCATATAGTACAAACAAATTCTAGAAGCGCCCCTGGTCCACCTTTATGGCGATATCTCGAAAATGCGTCCACATATAGAACTAAGGCCCACGCCCTCTTAAAATACTCATTAACACCTTTCATTTGATACTCATATCGTACAAACAAATTCTAGAGTCACCCCTGATCCATCTTTATGGCGATATCTCGAAACGGCATCCATCTATAGAACTTAGGCCCACGCCCTTTTAAAATACTCATTAATACCTTTCATTTGATACCCATATCGTACAAAATAAATTCTAGAGTCACCCCTTGTCCACCTTTATGGCGATATCTCGAAACGGCGTCCATCTATAGAACTTAGGCCCACGCCCTTTTAAAATACTCATTAATACATTTCATTTGATACCCATATCGTACAAAATAAATTCTAGAGTCACCCCTGGTCCACCTTTATGGCGATATCTCGAAAAGGCGTCCACCTATAGAACTTAGGCCCACTCCCTTTTAAAATTATCATTAACACATTTCATTTGATACCCATATCGTACAAAAAAATTCTAGTCAGGCCTGGTCCACCTTTATGGCGATATCCCTAAATGGCGTCCATCTATAGAACTATGGTCCACTTCCTCTTAAAATACTCTTTAATACCTTCCATTTGATACACATGTCATACAAACACATTCCAGGGTTACCCTAGGTTCTTTTTAGAACATGGTGATTTTCCCTTACTTTGTCTCCACAGCTCTCAACTGAGTATGTAATGTTCGGTTACACCCGAACTTAGCCTTCCTTACTTGTTTTATTTTAACTTTGTGCGTTTGGGATAAAATTTCTAAAACCCTTTATAAATGTACAAGGAACTTACTGTAGGCTCATTTCGTGAAATTTTGTTTGAATTAAAACTTATAATAGTAGAAACTTTATTGAAACAAATAGATTAAGCTTAGACGTACGAAAAGAGGAGAATAGGCTATGTAAAATTTAAATTACAATAAATTCAAATTGCCTGGATAGTGAAATCTGAAGTAGGTAGATTTCTAAGTTAATGACTTAAAATTGCTGTTCCAGTCAGATTCAGAAATATGTAAATCATGAACTTAAACTTTCGTATAAGTAAAATCATAAATATATAGATTTTGATGGTAATGAATTAAAGATTATAAGTATAATCAGAAATGTATAGCTTCTAATGATAATGAATTAAATATTGTCTCTATAGTAAAATCAGAGATATGCCTTTTGAGTAATTTATTTAGTTGATGGCGAAATGTAGAGATTGGCTATGGTAGATTAGAGGAGATTTGACTTGGGTTAATGGAACAAAAGGCGATCCATTAACAGGTAGGGTGGGTTACGACCGAGGGAGCATCTACACCTTCTGCTTCCCTCTTCGAAATGTTGTTGGAGTTGGCTTCCGGAATTATTTTTTTATTAGGAACCACAACTAGTAAGTATATCCATTTCGCTGCGTAAGTTTTGGTTCCCTGTGTTTGCTTATCGTTTCAATCCTGCATACATTTATATTTTTTGTATGGCTTTTGCTGCATGCGTCAAGGCAAGCCCACGCCCATTTTCCCTGAGCCACGCTGAAGCAACGCTAGGTATGCAGACCCGCTTTGAAAGCGTGCACCTACAATTTAATCCCTCTTATTTAGCAGCCATTTAGGAGAGAGCCGTTACAACTTTAGGTGTTAAAATAACCTCAGTTTGTACGGCAGCCATAGTTCTGAAAAATCCCAGTTGTAGGGAAGGTGTCACGCCCCTTTTTTCCCAATTCCACATTTTACTGAAGGTGTTAGGACTTAACGTCATTTAGCTCCATACCAATTTTCATTATCCTACCATTACTACATCCAGAGATATGCAGTAAGATATATTCCATTTGTATGGGAGGTGCCACGCCCCCTTTTCCTAATTCCACATTTTCTTGGTGGTGTTAGGGATTGACCTCATATAACTCCTTACTGAATTTCAATGTTCTGGCATATATACCCTCAGAGTTATGCAGTACCAAAGATTCCAGTTGTGTGGGAGGTGCCACGCCCCTTTCATATATCGAAATTATTTTTAGCCTAAAACCTTCGTGTTGTTCGAAGGAACCTATAGCCAAAATTTGGTGATGATTGAAGTGTGCGAAATTCGATTCCATAGGTAACACACAGAATCTGATTTTTATATACATAGATCGTATGGGAGGTGCCACGCCCCCTTTTTCCCAATTCAACATTTTCTTGGTGATGTTAGGGATTGATCTCATATAACTCCTTACTGAATTTCAATGTTCTCGCATGTATACCTTCAGAGTTATGCAGTTCCAACGATTCCATTTGTATGGGAGGTGCCACGCTCCTTTTATATATCGAAATTATTTTTAGCCTAAAACCTGCCTGTTATTTTTAGCCTAAAACCTGCCTGTTGGTGATGATTGAAGTGTGGGAAATACGTTTCCATGGCGAATTCACATACACACAGAATTTGATTTTTATATATATAGATTGTATGGGAGGTGCCACGCCCCCTTTTTCCCAATTCTA